>NC_054054.1:38480584-38680102 GCF_017639655.2 Falco naumanni | reverse complement strand
CACCATTATTCCTAATGCATGCAAGGTGGTTGATAGTGGCTCCGGTGACAGCAGATGGTTCAATCAGCCAGTACCAGGCACGAGCTCACAGACCGGAAGCTGGGCGATGGGGTCCTCTTGGTCTACCAGCAACTGCACCTTTCTCCAGAGCTGCAGCATGCCAGCGGGCTGTGGAGGGTGGGGTAGGGAGGGTCTCCAAAGGAGCTGAAGCTAATTGATTTCCATTCCCTCAGAAGACACTGCTGCTGATGTTTCCAAACTCCCCCTGTTCTTTACTTACCCTTTTGGATCTCAAGGGATGCCCCATGACAAATTGGAGTTCTCTGGTGAACCGATTGCTTATTGGGTTTTTTTTTTTTTCCCCCTGCTTTTTTTCGGTGCTAAAGATGAAAGATTTAAAATGCAATAATGTTTTGTCTAAATTCTTGTGGAAATAGCTTATGACCTTTCATAGAGAAATGTGGTTTCAGCTTTCCGGTAAGAGAGCTCCCAGCTAATGATTTAGCTCTATTTTCTAATAAATAGTTGGCAAGAGACGACCACTCTTATACCCTTTGTCATTAGGGACCTATTATTTATGACTCAGAAATGAATCATTAGGCTTGGCAAACAGCAATTTCTTTGTGGCCAATGTATTTTTCCACTCGGTAGCAGAGTATGCTTGTAAATTCTTCCTAAAAATTACCATTAAAATATCTCCAAACAGACTCTCCCCCACACTGCCATAAATTCTCTCCACTTTGGTGACTATTGGTGGTCTTCCCACCTCAGGAAAGAGGGTTTCTTTTTTGTGCTTAACGCCTTTCACATTTCCTTCCAGCTAATTACACTTTTATTTAGTAAGGTAAATGCATTTTGTTTTCCTTATGGTCTCCCCTTTACAGGATGAAATATTTCCTTCTGACAGAGCCTTCCTGTCTTCCGTATCCTGGCTAACTCCGGGCCTCCGAGCAATTAGAGTTGGAGAAGACCTTTGCACTTACACTTACTTGGTGGTGTCTGCTTGCCAAGGGCTTCAAAAAGTCATTTTCATGGGAAGGCATGATGACACATGTTGGACAAGAATCATTCGAGGGGCAAATTTCCCCAAATTCTGAAAGCATGTAGGAAAACTAGCAAGCCAGCAACTCATTTTCTCTCTCCTTCTTATTCTTAAATCATTATTCACCTAGTTGAGAGGCTTCTTAAATCTGTTCCTTTCTTGTACTGTAAGCATGTCTCAAGGGACACACAATTTACCAGCTAATCAGGGCAAGAGGATTAAAAAAAAATTGTTGAGGAACATGGTTGAAGCTTTGCTCCAGATGCAAATTTTACCAAGTGCTCACTCATGTCGGAATCCAAGAGGCTGTTTCTTACTGAAGAGTCAGCCTGACTGTGGGACCTTCATCCCAGTACCAACTTTCCTGACATTTTGGAAACTACAGATCACAGGTGGTGCAGCAGGTTATGTGAGATTTCTGAGCAGAAAGCAGGAGACAAGAAATCTTGAGAAAATTTGGGGGGGGGGTGGGGCAGTGGGGGGGGAGGAAAGCGCAAGGAGAGACTTGTGAGCATTGCAACGCTATGCTAACTATCCAAAAAGATGGAATAAACCTTCCAGGGTAAGATTCACAGATTTTAACACTGAAAGAACCACGAGGTCACTTAATCTGGCCTCCTCCAGAACAATTTGCTCTGCAGCTTGGGATCCCTTAGTGTCTCTTGCTTATCTGTAACATCAACCAAAGGCTGCCCTGCCTTGGCTATCAAGGAAAAGGAAGTTTGGGGGCAGGGGGCAAAGGAATATTAATTCTTGCCAGTTTAAAATATAAAATAACCACTGGGAATAGTTTTTGCTGGCAAACTGCAGCAAACCAGCCTCGTCCTGGCCCAAATAGAGAGAGAATGATGTTCCTTTCCCAGTCAAAATGGCGATTCTTACTTTAAATTTAGGGTTTGGTCAAAAATTCTCTTCTTACTCATTTTCTTCCGTGGAAAGCCTACAGGTAAAACACACACAATATACTAGAAAAATTACATTTTAACTGCAGTTTGTTCAGTTGTTGGGTTGGGTTTTTCCTTTTGGAAATACAGCACCATTTTATTTTCAAGAAGGTCCCTATAAGTCAGTTCATTGGTCAAGTGAGAAAAGGGAGAAGTAAGGGACAGAGTACTGAAACCTTTGGGGAACAGAAGAAGGAGCAAAAGGCTTGGGTGAGCTGAACAGACTTAGGGTGTAGCAGAGAAAAATATAAATCACAGTACCAGGAAAACTCTTGCCAGATAAAGAAAATTAGAAAATGGGTTCTGAGAAGTGGAGCTGTGAACATACAAATGCCTTAGTTGCCTCCTGGATTTGTTGGAAATAGCTAACAGTAACTAAGCAACCTCAACATGAGGCATGGGAAAGGAAAAGAGGTAGTTGAGTACGGCCACTGGAGTATCTTTGAGCTGGAATATAGAAAAAACAAAATAATATATAAATAAATAAATCTGTTTCTTTGTGAAGTCTGGAATTTTATTTTAAAAATACCACAAAGTTTTGGAATCTACTGATTTAAAAAAAAAAAAAAAAAAAAAAAAAAAAAAAAAAAAAAAAGAAAGATGACAAATAAACCTTTCAATAAAAATCTGGACAAAAATAACTTACTTTGGTCCAGGATGCATCTGAGAATCTGACATATGGGGAAGATCACTGTGTTCCCTGTTGGATCAGACATTCATCTCATGGGAGTGTCTGCTTGCAGAGATGTCTTGCCCAGACATTTTAAAGGCATCTATGAGAACCTCTCACAAAAAAAAATTCTGGTTTCACCTGTTTTTGGAGAACATTTGCATTTATTCCTTCTTCCCTCTCTCCCAGTTTTGGTCAGATGCCAGTGTGGTGCTCCAGGTTCAAAAAGATTCTTTTACTTCCTGAAGTGTTGCCCATTGCTTGTGATACTCGGCTGGTTTTGGCTGGGATAGAGTTAATTTTCTTTGTCATAGCTAGTATGGGGCTGTTTTGGGGCTGTTTGCAAACAGCATTGGTAGCACAGGGCTGTTTTCGTTACTGCCCAGCAACGCTTGCACAGAGCCAAGGGCTTTTCTGCCCCTCACCCCCACCCCGCAGCAAACCGGCTGGGGGGCACAGGGAGCTGAGAGTGGACACAGCCGGGACAGCTGACCCTGAGTGACCCAAGGGATGTCCCATACCACATGGTGTCATGCTCAGCACATAAAGCTGGGGAAGAAGGAGGATGAGGGATGCTGGGAGTGGTGGTGTTTGTCTTCCCAAGTCCCCATTATGCATGATGGAGCCCTGCTGTCCTGGGGATGGCTGAGCACCTGCCTGCCCATGGGAAGTGGTGAGTGAATTCCTTCTTTTCCTTTCCTTGTGTGCATGGCTTTTGCTTTACCTGTTAAACTGTTTTTATTCTAACCATGAGATTTCTCACCTTTACCTTCCAATTCTCTCCCCCATCCGACCAGGTTGAGAGAGTGAGCGGCTGCATGGGGCTCAGTCACGGGCCGGGGTTAAACCACAACAGTCCTTTAACTCTCTATAACTTTGCTCTCCATATAGATGACTCAGCCTCTGTTGACTCTTGCTGAGCTCTTAAGCCATGAAATAGTATCCAAGAACCAGAAAGGTTTCTCTAGGCTGAGAACACAAACACCAACCTGAGAACAATACCTTTGTGAATCAGGTCTAATCCCTTCAGAACAGAATGTGTCCAGAAGAGCTGAGAGGTTTTATTACAGAAGAAGAAACATCTCTCTGCCAAACTTGCATATAACATGAAGTGAACCTATACTGAACCCTATTTGAGGTTTGAAAAAGTTTGAATAACCTTTCTCTGTTCAGTATTTTCCTTGTACCTCAACACTTTCCAGTTCAGGACAACACTGAGAGCATACGTGCCAAAATTCTGGAGAGTAAAAACAAAAAAAAAAACCTCTACACAAAAAAAAAACCAAAAACACAACAACACCCACAGAAGAACCCTCTTTTCTCCCGGGCATTCCTGGACCAGGTGGAAGCTGAAAATACTGGCAATTTCACGGGGAATTAAAATCTACAGACCCAGGAGGTTAAATAAACACCATCCAGATTCTTGTTTGGTTGTTTGTTCACCAAATCCCAGAAAGGAATACAATGGAAGAGCTAATCTTTCCATTTTTTCTAGCTGTTTACCCAAGTCTAATCCTGCTAAATTGCCCTTGTTCCTGGAAATACGTCATTTTACTACCTGTTTAGTAAGAGTGAGCATGGAGCTGGCTTGTAAGAGAAGACCCACTTTATGGGCTGTGGTCGCTGATAGGGTGGGCACCTTGTCTAAGCCATTTCTCTGGGCCTATTAGTGAGAAAGGGTCATCTCCAAAGGGTGGTATTTCTAATTCACAGATCCCCAGATAGCTGAAGACAGACGGAGTGAGTCTTGTTGCTGTTATCTGTAGATAAATTGGAAACTGCTATGGAGAGCAGCTTCCTTGACAGAGGCACCACTGACTCAGTTGGTGACCATGACCTCCAGAACAGAAAACCTGACCCAAGACCTCACCAGGATCAAGTTCAGGTCCTCCTTATTTCATGTATGAAACGCCCTACTAACATCTGATGGGCTTCCTTGGTGCACCCGAATTCATCCATGGGTATCCAAGGTCCAAAGCAGACATTCATCTTCACTCCCTCCACTCTAGTCTTTGGTACATGAACCCACCACCATCAGAACCAAGATCAGCAGCCTCAGCAGCCACAGTTGAAGGGCACGGTGGTCTCCTGACAGGTACTGACAGCAACTCCCACCATGCTGGAGATCAAATATCGCTCAAGTTATTTAGGGCATAATTACATTGGTAAGTACACTTCTGAAATGCATCTCCCAGGTGTCCCACCTTACCAAGCTTTGCATCATGTTGTAAGGAAATCTCAGAGTATGCAAACTGAATTCATTTTGGGTGAAAACAACCCAAACCACATGCCATCAGAACAGACCTACCGTGCTCAGATCGATGGACATTGATTGAAGTCACAGTATGTGATTAAAACTAGTCCAAAGTACTCGCTGCAAACAGAGGTGGCATGCCCATAAGGTCACAGCCACTTGACTATTCAGAACTGGCTCTTGCACCACGGGATTTGCTGATGTAAACATAATCTCTATGACTTGAATTCTCAGGGTCTTCGCGTTACCTTCCTACCATGCTTGCTTTGCTGAAATCAATGGTTTGCTCTTGACCGTCTCACTGCTAGGGCAGAGGAGAGTTAGGGATCAGCAATTTAAAGTCCACTTAGTAATATTGGGACTGAACACTGTCATACACGCAACTAAGATAAAACAACAGTATACAGCTAGGTAGATGAATATAGGCATGACTGAAGAGTATATGGTTACGTTTGTGAAAGGTGGAATGAACATACTTAGTTTCCAAAGACAGAGACAGATGCACACATGGGCTTTTCTCCAAGTCATGAGCCCTCACTACAGGATTACCTCAGCTTTTTTTATTGCACATTTTTCTTGATCTCTCCCCCGTCTACAGAACTGATGTCTGATTCCTGAGCTTGGTGGCCCTCTGGAAATGCTGTGTTCAACCCACTGAAGTGCAACTTTGCAGATCCAGGGAACTGTCTTGACTGAGTTGACTAATGAACAAAACATTGAACAGATTAGCTTTTTTTAAGGGTTACGCAGTTTTCAACTGTGCGGTCTGCTAGACACAGAAAATCTTTGTGCAGCCAGGTAAAAAACAACTCAGGTCAGTCTTTTCAAAGCCCCCAGTTCCCTTGCTTCTTTGACATGTGTAGATGGTGTTCCAGAAAGCCTGCGGGTGGTGAGCCACCTCTAGTGTCCTGGATGCTCTTCTTTTACATGTGGCTGCCATTACTCCTGGAGAGCAAGACCTTCCTACCTCACCGGTGAATGTGGCACACAGGCAAGGGGCCCACCAGCCCCACACTTAATGCAAAGAGCTCTGTACTAGGAGGAGCAGTAGGGCCATCCGCCCCCAGAGATGGCAATCCCATTTGTGAAGGATGTAGCAAACAGGGCAAGACCTTCTTGTGCCAGGCACGAGCAGGACAGCATCTTGGCACTGACGAGCCACCCCACGCTTGTCTTTGAAAGCACCAGTTTCATAAAGCTTTGTACAGCACTGGGGCAGGCAAGCGCTGCCTAGTGTGCTGCTACCAGTCACTCTTCAAAGACATACCCTGCTCCTCCAGAAGTGGTGCTGGAGGCAAAAGGCCACTTTTTTCCCCATGTCTGACCACTTTCTACTTTGCATTTATTTTTCTTCCTATGGCCTTTTTTCTTAATATGGTTCCCCGTGTTATTTTCCATCCATGTTTGTCCTCATCAAGAGGAACCGCACCGCCTCTTCCCTACCCTGAAATGCAAGCGAATTGGACACTCTGTTCCACAGAAAGCCCCAGGGGGGCAGCGGGATATTATTTTAGTATTGTTTACACTTCTGATCGTCAGGCCCAGCAAACACCCACAGGCTGGAAACCCATCCTAATTGTTGTGAGTTGTTTTGTTTTTTTCCCCTGGTGGAAAAAAATCTGTTAGTTATTAATCATCACCAAAACCTTGGTTTTCAGCAGTGCTGAGATGTCTATATTGCATCCAGGGAGTGACAGACATTGTGAGAAGAGCCTGTATCATGGGGATGCAACCGAGAACCTGGCTCCAAGAGCTATTTAAGTAGCTCAGCTCCTTAAAGTGGCCTGCCACACTGTTTGCAATAGATAAAGTCACTTCTGGTCGTAACAGTTCCAATGAGGGTATTTGCTCCAAATGTTCCCACCCTCCAGAAAATTCTGAATTAGCTTCTCCTCATCTTTCCAAAATCCAGTAAAACAAAGGTATTATTTATAATATAAACTGGAGACTAAATAAGAAAGCATTAATCTAGCCATTTGTGCACTCATTCTGTCCTTTCTCATGTATTCTCATCTATCCATTTAGCTATTTATTCATCCATTTCTGTACACACATCATCTGTTATCATTGTGTATTTATCAGTCTGGGTCTACACATGCACACAAACACAAATGCATGCACTGTTTATGGGTGTCCTGCCAATCTTTAGAACAGCAATAGACTGTTATTAGTCTATTATTAAAATCTATTATTAAAAATTAGATAATTTGATTCAACACTATCCATCCCCACTGTAAAATATTAAAAAATATGGAAAACAAAGGTTTTATATATTGAAACCACTGCCCAGGCTGCCTTGCTGTAGCATATATGGAAAAGTAAAAGGACATGGGACCGACTGTGGTGTTAAATGCATCCCTTTTGGAGCTGCTGCAGAAGAAGCTGGTTTTCAGAAGGAGCTGCAAAAATAGTCTGATCCTTTAGTTGCATAGCTGGGAAGGCAGGGAAGGAAGGAAGAGGCATTTGGTCCTAAGGACACACAAAGCCAACAGCAACGTATAGCCCCAAACAGCTGGAGAACAGTGTGTGGGAAATGAGCTGCGGGTCACTGCGCCAAGTGCTGTGTGTGACCAGTATCCTGCAAAGCAGTGACCACCTTCCCACAGTCACTGTGTCTTACAGCCGTTCCAAACTGCATGTCTACCACCCAGGTACAAAATAATTTTTTATGTTCTTTCAAGATCTTTCCTTCCTTGAGGTGCCCCTAAGAAGACATTGAAGACAACACCTCCCAGAAGGAAGAGGGGATGTATTTTCACCCTGCCTATAGTGGTGCCTTCATTTTGGGAGTAATGCAGATGGTGAAGGGAAGATGAGGATGGAGGGCTTGCACCTGTTGTTACCTGCATCCTCAATTTCACTTCCTCATAGTATCTGCAAAACACAGATGCCTGCATCTATCCTTGAGTGATTAAAAAAGCCATTCCTCCCAGTGAAGTACAAGCGACCACTCTCTGGTACTTCCAACAGACACACCCTGTCATCCTAAAGGGCTTCCAGCTGAAATATAGCTCTGTCTCTGAAAAAGGGCCCAGAGCCGCACAGCTCTGTGCACTAAGCCCTGACACATTGCTGGAAAGGTCTCCCTCATGGTTCTTCCAAGAATAACAAACCTTTGCAATGTGCTCTCATATATCATCAACAATTAAGGAGTGTAACAATCCAAACAGCCATCTCTCCAGGGATGCACAGAGGGAAGGAAGACTTATTAGGCCCTCGAGGAAATGTAATCCCAGCACTGTGCTGGCCTTGGAGTTTCTGCCTGGCTTTGAGAGGCTCCGTGTGACTGGGACGCCTGATCTCCTTGACTGCATCGTGGCTCATGAGGGGGGATGGATGGTGCACCCTGAAGCTGCCAAGAACATAGCCTCCTTGAAGAGAGATGCTGAGACCAGAGTTTGCGCAGCATCTCACGCTTCCTCCCCTCTATTTTTTGGACCTGGATGGCATTGATCTCCATCCAGTCCATGCTGTGGAGAAGGTGCACCCGCCTATTGGGCTGATCTTCCCGAAGACCACGAGCCAGGTTCAGGGTACAAGCAGGGCCATGTCATTTGCAATTACTTAGAAGCAGCTAATTGTACCCCAGGACAGCAGAATGGGTGCAACGATTTCTTTCCCGAGCCTTGCCAGCCCTGCTCTCCTGTGATGTGGTTTAACAGGAACAGGGAGCCTGCTGGGAACGGCTCCGTGGTGTTGGCTCATGGAGACTCCAGGAACTGAGCAGACAGACAGACTCTGGTTTTCAGCCGCGCCTGAAGATCTGTCGGCTGCAAACAAGGCTAGCTGGAGGTGTTTTTTGGTGGAATTGCTCCCATGGTTCTCCTGGAACAAGTGGAGAGGCTGTAGCTTGCTCTCCTCCTTCTCCTAAGGACAGCTCCCATGGTTCTCCTGGAACAAGTGGAGGGGCTGTAGTTTGCTCTCCTCCTTCTCCTAAGGACAGCTTAGCTGTTGCCACCTGTGAAGACATGGGACATCACAGCCACATCTCTGGGCTGTGAGAATGATGTCACATCGCCAAACCAGCCCTTCCATGAGGAAATAAGTGGAGAAAGCTCATAGAAATGGCTTGTCCTATCCTCAGCCCCGGCTCCTTCTCCCTTCCCAAGCACCTTGGGAACTGCAGGAAACCTGTCTGATCTACTTATAAGTCATCAGAGCAAGGGTGGGGGTTGGAGGTGGTTGCTCTGCCATTATTTCGTGTTTTTCATATTTCATTAACCTACCCAGGCTCACGCACTGGGAAACGTTTTACAACCCATTCCTAATCTCCAAAGAAAAACGTTGGATTTAGACCTTGAACATGTAGGATATGGCTCTGCTAGGGGCAAAACACCCACCACTCAAAGCAACCCCCTAGACCAACACGTACCCTAACATTGCTCCAAGGTATTGTTTTGCTCATTATTGCACAGACCCTCCTCAGCCTGTGCCATTGTGTGCCACGGGACAATACCCACCACAATCACGCTCATCAGGGAGCTCCTTGCCAACCACAGCTCCACAGCCCTGCTGCACAAGGAACACTTGCGGAGAACAGGCTCTGTTAACTTTGTGCTTTTTGGCACAATTTGGCCGCCCAAGTGTTTCACTATTAATCACACGTCCTTCTCAGGTCCCCACTGGACTGCCACGTGAGGCCAGGATCAGGCCCCAGGTTTCTTAAACCTGGCTCCTCGCCTACTCATGCTGCCGGGCCAAGGCACGTTCTGAGCAGGCCTGGCGGAAAATTTTGGATGGGACAGTTTTCCATTGGCAAACACTGCATCAATGAAACCTAAATATTTTGTGGGTGTAGCTCAATTTCCATGAAATTCTTGACAAAAATTGTCCAGCCTCCCCTCGCTGTGACTTTAAATTTGCCATTTCAACTTTCTCCTTTTCTTCAGGAATGCCAACACACTTTATCTGATAAGGCAAAGCCCACTGTGCGTAGACACTGCTGCTTTGTATAGTCTTGTTTTGACTTTTAGAAATTGCATTCAGTGATGGCTTTAGTGTTTCATAGAGTGGTGCTACATTGATGTAAAACATTTCTGTCCTGTTGAAATTAAATCTTCAGCGTTGTCAAAATGAAGCAATCGTATACTGTCAAAAAGAAATAATCCTGCGATACTGAAACGCAACCAGTCAATGCTATTGACAAGAAATATTTTAGTATTTCCAATGAGGGTTTTTTTGGAAATGCCATTTCACAAGAAGTTTCAGATTTTCACTTCTGTGTTCCAATTTGGAATAAAAACAGAAGTAGAAATGTTGGCATTTCCCCTGGGAAGGAAATTCTATTTTCCAAAAAGTTTTAGTAATAATCTGGGTTAGAGGGAGATGTTTTAAAACCTGTTATTAAAAATGATTGTGCAGCCAGTAAAAGTGGTGTGAAATGAATGGATTCAAATATAGATTTACAGGTTTTTTATGTTTCCCCTCCATAACTAACATATCTTTTTATAGATATATTTCACCTTCCTTACACCCCTTTGTTACAAGTACCAGACATTTTCACTCTTAGATGCTCTGATTAACCTGATCAACTCAACTGTGAGTGATTGTTCTTACACTGTCATTTAGCTGAGACAATTGTTGCTTTTATTTCAAAACTGGAAAAAAAAAAAACAACAACCTTGTGTGAGCGCTAGTCTGTTGTGGTTTTTTTTAATTTTTCAAAATACATCATTAGATTCAATAAAAAGCATTACCTCTTCCTCCAAGCCTTGCATAACTGTTAATCTAAAACAACTGATGGAGGAAAAATGCCTGTTTTTCCCAGCGTGTGCAGAAGTTATGCTGAGGTTGCATCGCATCCAGCTACGGTACTGGTTTGAGACCATGCGAACAGCTGCACCAAGTCAGACTAAAGGTCTTACCCTGTTTCTGACAGTGACCAGCACCAGATACCTAGGAAAAGTGCTTGAAGAAAAAAAACAAGATTAGAGCAGTCCTCTAGGATTGTTCTACCCCAGGCTCTGGGAGTCAAGAATTTTGGAATTTACTGAGATTAAATTTACATCTGGACTATCAAGCTTAGTAACCATGGATGGATTTAGCCTCCATAATTTATCTAAGATCTTTTAAATTCAGTAGACTGGGCTATGTTAAAATAATTCAATCTGAATTATAATTCCTTGTTCTTCTTGTTTTAAAAGTTCACATGGGGAAATATAGCTTGCAGGGGGGAAAAAATTGTCTCATTTTAACTTTTTCGTATTTTCAATGGCTTTCCTTTTATCCCTACTATCACAGTCCAGTGAACTGCACTTTAACCAAACAAGAATGTCTGTATATTCAATTTAGATGGATAGTCAATATTTGGATGTTTCTTTTAACTTCCTAATGCCTCATAATTGAATGGGAAACACCCCTTAGAGGAAGACCAGTTTTTGGTCAGAATGCTGTTGCTTCTATGTCCCATCAAAATAGAATTTCTTCATTGTGCAAGGCATAAATGTGGTGGGGTGGGTGGGGGTGGGAAACTATTTCGGAAGAACAGTTGTATGTTACACTGATCACATCCTCTCTCATCAAGGTAGATAATAATGCAGGGAAGACAGCATGACAAATAACCTGATTATTTTATTTTTTTTTTTTTTTATAAAATGCTCTAGTTTTGTGTATGGTCATAGGTAGGGCTGAAGATTTAGGATCCCAATTCTAAAGAAGTCACTTAATGGAGAAGAGACCTGTTAGAAGGACAGATATTTAGAGCAGGAGAAAAGACCTGTTAGAAAGGAAAGATGTGCAGACTGTGAAGAAGTTTCAGTGCAGAGGTGAAGATAAGGAGCTGGTGGGGGGATTCTTGGTGAGGCACTGATACCTAATTTGTCATCCCATGAAGTCTAAAGCAAGAAAGAACCATGAACTGTAATTTAGATTAAATTATTTTAGCATGTTCCAAGCAGCCTCTGATGTTCATAAAATCAAGAGCAGTTGCCATAAAATATGGTGACGGCTCTTTATTAACTATATGTGAAAATGAGTGCACATAAAGCATCTCTGAGGGAAACTCCTGAGTCCGGGCTAGCAGTCAAGCCTGGAGCCTTAAATCTTAATAAACTAAGACATGACTTCTTCTGGATAGGCATCAGGAGGAATCAAAGCCAATTGTCTTCTTCCTGGCTTGGATCTTAAATGCAGAACCAGTCTTTGCTTGGGGTTAGCAAGCTGATCTTCTAGCCTTAAATAAAATAACCCATAAAGTTAACCCTGCAACACATACTTCTGTTGAGGGGGGGAGCAGGGTTAATTGGCACGTTTGTTTGTTTGCTTATTTCTAATACCGACAGCTCCAGGAAGCCAAATTCATCCCAGATGTTACTTAGTTGACCTCAGAGGGGTTATTTTGCATTGACTTTGATAGAGTTGTGCTGGGGCGAATTCATTTGCAGACTTGCCACCTTCTGTGGAACGGCTGCCAAGCTTCCTTGCTGCAGGGAGAGCTCCCTGCCTAGCCGGGCTGCCTGGCCCTTTCCACTGCTGTCTCTTCCCGGAAAGGTGAGCTATTCAAAGGTCCTCTGAGATCCTGCCCTCATGGTGTGCTTCAACACCCATGTGGCCCAGGGGCTGCACCCCTTCCCATGTCCACGCTCCTTCTGCTTCTGCGCGGCTCGCACTCAAGGTCACACTCAGGTCTGGAGCAAGTCCAGGCTCTCAGGGGATGCACAAGACTGACCACGCTCAGAATAAAACAGTGATTCTGAGTCCTCCTGTACCTGGACAGATTATGCCTGAGCATCTTTGCTTCTCCTGCACAGAGGTTAGACTGCCTGGTTAGGTCTATAGCAGTGAGCAAGGTGCAATCAGGGTATGGTCTTGGGCACTGACACACAAGCCTCCAGATGTTATTTTTTGTGTGCTTTCTGGCCACCAGCACTTTTCCAGGCATTCCCATGCACAGCCAAGAGGATAGTAAGGATAGTTCCTAACACATAGAATCACAGAATAATTTAGGTTGGAAAATACCCTTAAGATGATCAAGTCCAACCATTAACCTAATGCTACCAAGTCCACAACAAAGCCACGTCCCTAAGTGTCATATCTACACATCTTTTCAGTACATCCAGGGACGGTGACTCCCCCACTTCCCTGGGCAGCTTGTTCCAATGCTTGATGGGATGGATGAGGCCACCATCTTTGGAAGAACAAGAGATCAGCCGTGAGGACATAATCCTGGCTAAGCAAGTTCACATTGGAACCAAAGGACTAAAATAACTTAATTTATTAATATATAAATAGCTTTGGGACTGGGGTACAACCAAGCTAACAGCCTGGACAGCCTCAGATCACAGATCTGAGTCTTCATGCAGTTAGGCCTGACCTTGAACTTGCTCTTTCACCTGCAGAGCTGGTATCTCCAGTGACCCATTGGAGGAGGAGTCAATCTCATTCTCATAGACTAAGAGAATACTAAATCTGTAAGGGAGCTAAGAAGGTCTTTCAAAGATGGACAGCTATTCCACTCGTTTTAGGGTTGGAAGCAGTTGTATCCAGCCTGGGTTCAGATCCAGTTCAACACATCACAAAAATAAAACAAATGTTTGGTTACCAGAACAAACCAGTCAGAACCAACACTCATCAAACTCAAGTCTTAGTTCAAAGCAGAGTGTTGAAATTCAAAATTAAAACTATTCTTTTTTGACCATTTGTTTATTTTCTGACTTTAACTACAAATAATTTCGGAGTACATTTTTTGTGTTGACAAATAAACACAGGTTTTTTTAAGAGCACTTTGTTTTAGTGAAATAAAATAACATCTAATATATCCACTGACACAGTGCGTGTCTGCAACAAAATGATAAATCTGAGGACTGAAAATGCTCTTTCAGCACAGACTTGTGTTGCTGGAACTGCCAGAACAACTCTTGCTAGTTGACACAGCTCAGGCATGACATTTTTATGATATTCCCAGTAGATTAATATGTCTTTTTTTTTCTCATTGAGACATGGTTCATCTGGAAATGAATCAAAACTTGGACCGGTCTTTTTGGGAGCTTTCCTTCTTTCATATATCTCTTCTTGTTTAGAGATCTCATGAGCAATAAGAAGAAACCATTCCAGACCTTCATCTGCTCTTTCAACTTTAGACACAGTTAACATTGATTCTGTAACACTGTCTTCTGCTTCTGTGTGAAATATTTCCATCTGCCTACAGATATTAATGAAAAATATATATGAAAAAGAGATTATTTTTTTCCTTTTTTTCTCCCTTGATGTAAGCAATTTTTCAAAGGAAACAGAAAAGTTTCATGTTTCCCAGTGACATAATAAAAAAAAAAACCCACCAAACAAACAAACAAAAAAAATCCAACCCAAAAAACCCCACATCAAACAGCATGTAAGTAGTTTTTCAGCAACCTTCAGTTACCGAAAAATATTTGTTTTCATCTGAGTCTTTCCAAAGAATTCTGACACATTTAATGCATCTTTGGCCTCTTCTGGCAGACAAAGCAGATGGTTTGAGATGTCCAATGGCAGCAAAGCTCCTGAGCCCCAAGGGTCGTGCAAACGTGCCATTAGTAGAGTGTCAGCTCTATCAGAAATAAAGGAAATCCATTAGCAAGAAGGGAAATCACAGAATATGAGAAGGGAAGATGAGGCACAGCCACATGAACCAAAATGAATTAGTGGCAGGGGCAAAGATAGGTCTGACTATTTCTCTTAATGGATGGAGAGGTCAATGAAGATGGACTTAGGTCAATGAAGAAGACTAGGAGGCAGAGGACATGTGCAGGCAAGTACCAAGTTCTCCTGGATTTTGCCATGCTGCCTGGAGACCTCTATACAAAAATCTTAGTCCTGTGCTAATAGGGCTCTTTTCTGTAACTCCAGTGGGAAAAGACTGTATGTTTTAGGAACAGAAGAAAGAAAAAATTATGTACTCCTCTCAATGTCAGTGCTCAGGCTTAAGTGAGCCAACATAAATGCATCTGGGCAACAGAGGGTTTATTGTTCCCATGGCCCTGCTATTTTCTTAAGTGAGTGAATGTATGTTTTGGAGGGGAAGGTTTTGACAGTGCTGGTTAAAGACATCATATGTTAAAGAGAATTTGGATGTTACCTCCTTAGTCACCCCACCTGTCACTAGGTCACCCTGCTATTTGTCAAGAGGAAAAATCTTTGTTTGCTAGGAAGTGGTCATGAGCCTGAGGAAAGTCCTGCAAAGCTGCTATTTTATTTTAATAGGGGGAAAAAGACCGCAGTTGCTGTTATGTCATCAACTGGACCCTTCTGTCTCACAAAACCTCTTGGAACTTGCTCAAGACATACAATTGCAGTCAGGCTTTCAAGAAGTGATCATCTGGTAAAATTTAGGGCAGCTTCCAGCGGCCTGGTTTCAGAGGAAGTGCTGTCTGGGTACAAAAAGAGAAGAAGGAGTCTGTACAGGTGAGAAAAGAGCTCCTAAATATTCCTTCCTGGGAGACACGGGACTAGCTACAGCCTCTTTCTCACTACACCTCCTTATAAACCTGGAGGCTCCAGCCTCTACAAAACATCTCAAGATGCTGCAAGCACATGGCAGGAGGAGGATTGGTCACACAGGGTGAAATTCCCCTTGCAAAAGAGAGACAACCAATAATTCAGACCATA
Organism: Falco naumanni; assembly: GCF_017639655.2. Lineage (NCBI taxonomy): Eukaryota > Metazoa > Chordata > Aves > Falconiformes > Falconidae > Falco > Falco naumanni. The sequence goes on along the minus strand of NC_054054.1, from coordinate 38,664,611 downwards.
CAAGAATGGGATTTCCATGGTCCTCCGTGTTTGTGCCAGCTCCATTTGACTTCTTCTCAGTGGTGGTTGGACATGCTGGGATGCAGATGTGGTTCCTGTAGGCATGGCAGCCTGCAGCCATGCCCTGCTTCAGATGCTGGCTGCTCTTCACATTAGCAGATCTCTTAAGACATCGACTCATCCTCTGCAAAGAGGGAGGACAGAAGTGCAGAGGGAATAGTGCCACAGCCATGACATTCCACTCTCCTTTGGCAGATGTGCAGCTGCTTCTCCTCCATCGCAAACAATTCCCTTCATCTCTGCAGGAAGGAATAAATGTTTCAACCTATTATTTCAAGGTGTCAGTCAAGGAAACATGCTATTGACCAGAGACAGACCCAAAGTGCTTGGCTCAGACTAGAAACCTAGCTGAAATGAGGTTAATTTCTATCTGACTTGGTTAAACTTAGATGAAACTTCATTCTCCATATGCATATCAGTATCTCCAGGTCAGGAAAGGCAGCAACAAGCTAATTATTTTCAGCATTTGCTTTGGAAATTGGTGTGAAGAAAACATCCCTTTTGAAGAAGGATTGGCACAAGAAACCCTTCCAGGGAAAAAAGCATGCAATACCAGTGGGACTGATAAGTGTCAGAAATCCCCATCAGTAACATGACATCAGTAGAAAAGTCTGTGACAAAATCCTGATAGTGGTATTTCTGAGAGGCAGGGTGTGTAACTTAAAAGCATAGGAAAGCAGCCAAGCAACACAGAACAACAGTACTATCTTAGAAATATCTCCAGAAAAAGGGATGTTCTGGACAGAATCCAAGGTGAATGCATACAACTCCCATAAAACTGCCAGATTAGAAAAGGGTATTTCACATCTAAGGCCTTAATGAGAACAGAGACAGAAAACAGCAAGGTATCCTGGGACTGCTGTCTCAATAGGACCTTCCAAAACAGCAAAGACTGCCTGGCCCTCAAAACAAAACCAAAATGTGGGATGAAAAATAGAGATAGCGCTGCCAGGAGATGCTCAGTGTGCAGAATGTGGAAGAGCAAAGTCACAAAACAAAGCTAACCTAGGCAGACAGATAGCGTAGCAGTGTATGAATGAGCATACAGAGGAGTTCAGCTTCCTCTTGAGAAGCCAGGTAAGCTCACGGTGCAGCATATCACCAGCCTTGGCCATCAGGTGCCAGAAATTGCATCATAAGGTAGAAATGGTTGCACTGCAGCAACTGAAACTGAACCAGACCCACGCCTCTGACGTCTGCTTTATTGAGACTTGTGTCTGACCTTAGTGCTCCTTGGGGGAAATCGGCAAGGAAAACACAAGGAAAATCTCCCCAGCAATTCCTCTCTTGCACAGTGCCAAAGTGCAAAGCCACAGGAGGATTCACAGGAATGCACCACGCTATCACCCTTACCAGCATTGAGAAATATGTTATCAGAAATAGGGAAATTAGCTCAGTGATCATATGGCAAGTCTTTTTTTTTTTTTTTTTTCTCTCTTTTTTCAAAGAAACAAGGTCACAATGGCCTGCACAAAACCACAAGTTCCGCTGGCACTTGGAGAAGTCTGGAAGGGAAAGAATACCAGAGTTACTGTACAGTATCAGCTGTGCTAAAAGGGGACTGAGCAGCGAGTCCAAGGAATGTGCAGCCAGAAATTCTGAGAAAGAGTCAGGAGGGACGTGATGTGCTATGCGAAAGACAGGAGCAAGCATATTTTATCAGCTTGAGTAAATACACAGGTTGAAGCAATGGTCTGGATTGTTGCATCTGAGTAGCCAAGGTGGTAAAGCAAGGAGACTGTCCTTACTCCTACCGTATCCTTTAGCATGTAGGCACAGGTTTCTCTGAATGCTTAGCAAACCGCTAGATACAGTTAGATGTTATCGATGTTTAGATTTGTCTTTTTTGTTTCTCCTGAAGCAATTCTGCCAAACTCTGCATCCCTGATCTTGCAAGGAATCTGCCTCAGATACAGCTGCTACTCAAGCCCTTCATTCAGGTCACAGGCAGCAGCACCCAAGAAAATGTGAAGAACTGATAATAATTGGTATTTCATGTGCATACCAACTCCCTGCCTTACCCAGGGACCAGGATAATAGCCCAACAATGCATATAACTTGATAATCAGATACCCTCCAAGGTGGATGAAGATAGGCAGGATTTCTGTCTCAGGGTACTGACCTTCCTACACAGAAACACATCCCCAAGCATTGCTGGAGAGGCAGCGAGACTGGCTGAGCCCACTGGGGTCAGGTCCACCCAAGGGTTAAGACCCACATGCTCTCAGGAGAGGAAAGGGGTCCACCCAGTCTATCAGATGCCAACCTAATGTCTTGTCCTAGAAAGTGATTTTTACCTCTGCTGTAGCATTACCAAAATTTTGCAAATGGTGCAGAAAATACGTCTTCCCATGTCTGCTGCCCATGCAAGATTGGCAAAAAAGAGTTTCTTATCCCTGTCAGAACAATAAAAAAACCTCAAATGACAGATTGGTGGCCTGAAGGACATCAAAATGCCCTGAGATATCATGCCACCATGCAGGAATCAAACCTGGGAAATGCCAGTGTGAGATATCTGTGCTGCCAGCTGCAAACCAGCAGAAACATCCCAGGAGGAGTAACACAGGACAGTCATTAATTATGGGAAATTATTGGCACCTGCAGACCACTCCCTGATGAGGTTGTGTCCACTCTTGGTGACGCCACACCTGTATTTAAAAGAAGCAGCCAGCACTCCAGATGGGCTGCAGGCATTAAATTTGGATAAACTTCCTCAATGCTGTTTGAGAGCATTTTTTTCTTGCTTTCTCCTTATCATCTTTTATCATACGAGGGCTTGCAGGGAGAGATACTCTGGGATGGGTGCAATTGACTCCTGTCCCATCTGTACCAGAGCCAAGCTCCTCATGCCACCCCTTGGCCACTGATTGCTGATGGAGAGAAGCTGCCATGTAGAGAAGCACAGACCCTGGGGCCAAGCAATAACCACGCTGAAAGGAAAGTTAACCCTAGCAGACAGCATGACAGCCCTTCTTCCATTTCCAGGCTACCACCACGCTCAAGAGAAGATGGTGTTACAAGTTCCCTTGCCTTCTCCTGTCTTTTTTTTTTTTTTTTTTCATGTAAGGTCACCAGCTGCTCCCCTCCAGCCTGACTCATCCTGCCCTGCACAGACGTTGATGTGGTTGTGGAAATTGAAGGCGTGATAGATGACAGAGTTGAAAGAAAACACAGAGGGCGCTGGGTTTGCCTATTTATAGCGGACAGTTCAGAGCCTGCCACTTAAATATACATTCCTGATAAGTGAATAATCTCTGGCAGAGCATAAAAATAGCTCTGTGGCTCCAACCATAATTACACGGTCATGGTTCAGTAACCTGGCCTGTATCAAATAGACTACAACTGTCACTGATGGGAAAGGACAGAAGCAGTGAGGAGAAGGAGGACTATTTAAAGTTTAGGGTAAAATATAGTGTTTTAAATGCTAAATATGTGACAATAAAGTTGGAGGGAGTGAGCTCAGGAATGCTGCAAGAAGTCCTCTTGATATGGGGGCTGAGAAGGGGGTAGAGACAGGCTGGATGCTTTACATCCTGCTCTGAGGAAGATAACCTGTTTCTCTCCCCACAATATATTGAACTTTCTTGACTTCTGCTTGGCCAGATGGTTTAGGAACAGTTGTTGAGGAGTCAAGTGCATCTCCTGATAGCCCCTGACAGGAAAGAATGGAAGAGATGTCAAGCCACATTAGTACCAAGGTCCAATCTATCCAATATCTTACCTCTGACAGCTGTAAAACCCTAATGGTTTTGGAGGATGGTGTAGGATATCCACAGAAGAGAGATGTGCAGTATCAGCCCTCTGCGTTAATCCCCCACTTACTTTTTTTGTTTGGTTTTTTTTTTTTTGTTTGGTTTTTTTTTTTTTTTTTAATAGCTGTAAAATCTTTTCCAAAACTATTGGCCTCATCATCATCCTGTGGTGATGAGATTGACAATCTGATTATAATCTGCTTCTGAACTAGGTTTGCCTATATGCCAGCTGGAGTATCTGCTGCTGCTGCTGTGGGGCTCACATCTCTGCATTCCTGTGGAGAGGAACAACAGCCTTTCACCAGCATCACAGCAGACCTGGGGTGAGATCAGGTCCTCTCCTAGCACAGGACAGCTGCAGGAGAAAAAGGGCAGAAGAATGGGCTTGCTCATGACCTCTATTTTCTTCCAGAAGATAAACTGTGTCTTTTCTTTTTGCAGAAGATACAAAAAGTCCTTGCATGTATTTCACCCTTCCCTGTTCTAAACATCTGTCAGGAATTGTAGAGTTGACCTTGCCACATGGCAGAGAGACATCCAAGGGGAACTCTTTTCCTTCAAGGTACCATAACCCAGAAACCAGGAGCAAAATCTGGTGCCTAATGTCAGAAACAGAGGCAGAACTCCTGGGTTCTGTTTAAGGCTGACTAACTGTGGGATTTTCAGGATGGGGTGGGATCAATCTCGCTAACTGTGGCTGTCTAACAGTTAAGTGTTTCTCTGACCTAGCCACCTAAACCCATCTGTCATCACAGGTGGAGGATAATTCACCTCTCCTGTCCCAGACCCCAGACTTCAGACGGATGGATGTCTAATGGAGCTGCCGCTTCCTCCTTGAAGGAACCTGTCCTTGGACAGGACAGATAGCTGCTAGATGGCTTAAAGAGAAATTAAACTAATCCCTCCCTTGATCCCTTTGGTGTCTAAATGTGTTATCAACGTGCTTAATTTGGGAATAAGTTACTAAATCAGCATGTAACCCAAAGTTTTGTCATGCATAAAGACCCAGCTTCACCCAAAGGTCAGGCAGGACAGAGGCATAAACTTTAAGGTCACCCAGGGAAGGGAACAGAGCCCAAATCTTCTGTGTCTCACAACAGTTATCCTGATTCTTCAGGAAAATACAGTTTTGGCACTGGTTCACAGTTACATTTTCATTTAGGGGTTCAAAAGCAAACATTTCTTATCAAAATGCCCCCAGCAGTCTGGAAGCAGTAATCCTTTCTTCTCAAAACCTGAAAAGTGCTTAGAAACATTCCTCAAAGCTGCATAATATCCTTCAGAGCTTCAAGGTACCCCTCAAAGACGTACTCTCTGCTGAGTGGCCTGGGCCGAACTCACCATGGTCTAAAGCACTCACAAGGGGATAAAGAAAATTCTGTCCCAGAAGGTATCAGGAAAGGAACTTGTGGCCAAAGAAGGGAGGTGGTTTGCTCAAAGAAGAGCTGGGATCAGCGAGGAGGTTGCCGTGTACACAGGTAGATATTTCTGCTGTTTAGCACGCCACCTCTCCTTGGCCATAGCTCCTTTCCTTCGGGGGGGCTCTGGGGAGAAACGCATCATTAACCCATGGAGGAGCTCAGGCACTGTGGCAGAAAAAACATGCAGGAACGGGGGGTGGGGGGTGTGGAACTTTCAAAGGTCCTTTTATTGCTAATGCCCAAGCCAAGTGCCAGATGAGCAGAAGCCTTCCTGACGATGAACGGACAGAAATGGGGAAAGCCTTTTTTATTTTTTCCCTCTTTCGCTGGGGAAATGCCACAGGAGCTGGATGAGCCGTGCATACACTGCTTGTTATTACAGCATCTCTCAGCTTCTCAGCCGTCACTGCTAGCACAGCACAAACCCACTGAATGTGTTATACAGTGAAACTATAAACTTCAGGAAGGGGGGAGCCGAGCTCTGCTTGGTGCTCTTTCAAACCACAGCATCTTCTGTGGCACAGGGCAACATCTTAGATGTCACATCATTAGACCACATGATTTACGTTAATCACTTGATTACACAGAAAAGCCTCTTCGCCTGCTTCCAAACTGTGCTTTAATGCAGAGCTTTACAAAGTCTAGGTTTGAGGGGGTGTCTGGTAGGAGGCAGCTTCTATTTTCCTTCCCTGAAGAACTCCAGCACTAAATCAAATATTCTACATGAGCCTTGGTTACAGTGTTTGATATTCTTAGGATTAATTGTGTGATTTACTGTAATCACAGAGATTCTAAATGGCCCTGCAGATGCGTAAAGCGCTGCACACTCCCTGTGACTGAAAGCAAGTTCATCGCTTGTTTTGCAATGATGCAGTGTCTCCTTCTTGTCCCATTCAAGCATTTTGATTTAGAGCACAAACATCCACAGCTGAGCTCCCATGAAATGTGGCACTTCAGCGGGCTGTTCCTTCCATCATCCAGCCTCTCCTGGAGGCTGTAAGGCAGACCGTGAATATCACAACTTGGGTCTGTTCATGGGTGTCTGGATATGAATTATCCAAATGATGCCAAAGGCTGTTTGTGCCCCTGTCCTCACCCCACATCGAAGAAGAGTAAAGATGCTGTAAAGCAACCATTGCCCATGGCCCTAGCTGACATCTGACCAAACCTCAACAACTCTGAGCTCTACTGGGGGTCTCTGAATGTCATTTTCCCCCCATGGACCAGGTATCCAAAGATTATAGGACCCTTCTCTAAGTAGGGTGAAGGGATGGTGTCCAACCTTTCTTTCCACCATGGTGCAATAGGGTAGATGTTACCATTCGTTTACCATTGCAAAGCACTTTGATTGAAAAGCACTGTAGGTGAATAATGTATTCAAAGAGTTTAAAAATCCAGAGACCTCAGCTGGTGCTAGCAATTGCCGTCTGAGCCAACACTTGACCAGACACTCAGGTTATTAAAGGAAAGGCCTTTTATACTCTACTCCATCCTGTCTTAAATAAGTACTGCTACGGTTGTGCTGCACTACAGAATCTTTACTCACATCCTCGTGCCTCACCCCAAAGACACCACTTGTGCTGTGCATGGACACACGTAGGCATTTGGCATAGGCACCTGCCTACCCAGGCGACTGAGCTCCAGCACTGCCACCTCTTGGCAAAGCCCGCAAGGTCTGGCACCCACCTGGCAACAAGCTGTTTCAAGGGAAGAGAAAAAGTGCCAATGTTGCAACTGGAAAGAAGGCATTAAATCAATTTTCTCCAGAGCCCCCTAGCCCCAGCAACTTGAAGGAAAGCCACGATTTCCCCTGTTGCTACCCTGGCCACCCTCCATGTCCCCCCCCACATACGCAAACAGAAATCTCTCCTGCTTGTTAACTCCGGTTCACCAGCTCCTCTTCAGGGCTGCATCGACGTCGGCTCTGGGGAATGTGTTTGTGTTTGTTTTGACTTTTGCCCTGAGCCACCACAAATCCTCATGGCCAGATTTCAACTCGACACTCTGTTCTGGGGAAGGCAGCCTGTCGTCAAAACCTCTATTTTGTGGGAGGGGAAACTTGTACTTAGTGTCAGCCCAGGAGGAAGAGGAGGAGGAGGGAGAGGGGGACAGAGAGGGACTGTTGTTCTTTTATGCTTTCCAATTTGAGACCCTTTGCTCTGTCCTTGGCCTCCTCCTTTCCAAGTTCCTCCTGGATTTGTCTCCTCTCTGCCCTCCCCCTGGTGTCTGCTTTAGAACTGCTGGAGGCTGTGCCCAAGTGTCCCACCTACGGAGGAAACCACAACACAGTGCCCTGCCCAGTGTCCATGGAAGGCAGCATCCCAAGGACAAGCCAAGGACAATACTTCTGCCTGTGCCCAGGCAGCCATCAAGAGCACCAGGTCAGACTGTTTCACATTAAATGGGATTTTGTCTGTATTGATTAACCTGGTATGGGGGTTTGGGGTTTTTTTTTTTTAGATGATAATTTTTATTTCCTTACTGCCAAAGCCACTGGAAAATGTTTCAATTTGCTGAGCTTTAACACCAGGTGGGAAGCATGATCTCTATGCAGCCTGACCCTATGCATGGCCCACATATTCCCACTTCAGGACCCAAGTGTCCAACACAAGAGATCTAAAGCATGGCTCGGCTCTGCAAAACAAACGTACGCTGCAGTGCCAAGCATTTCTTGTCTTCCCCTAAGCTCGGTTAGTCTACCACAAAAAAAAGGTGGTTGAAGGATGAAGGTTGCTTTGCTTTTTCTCCTCCCTTACACCCAACAGCACCTCTTGACCTGCCAACCAAGATCTGGAGAGACCTCACAGCTGGCATAGCCAAGGGGAATACGATGAAGGAGGGTGTCCTTAGTGACCCAGCTTAGCATCCTGCAACCCTGAGCATTACGCTCCTCCTTTTAGCAGGGCTGTGCAAGTCTGAGAAGGAACAGAGCTTGGCCTTGGACCTCCTCATTTCTAGATTGCCGATTTGCCTGTATTCAGCAGAGGGCTCTTTCATCCAGCAGACAACAGCTTAAAAAGATCCAATGGCTGGAAACTGAAGCCAGACAAATGCAGTCTGGAATAAAGCACACTCTCTTTCAGTACGATAATTAACTACAGGAACAACTTACCTAAGGCTGGTTGGGTTCTCCCTTTGAAATCAAGACAGGATGTCTTTCTAAAACATATGCATGAACTCCCTTGTGAGTTACAGCACAGGAACTCCGGAGCAGGCAGGGGGATTTATATGGGAGGTCAGAGATCTTTTCTTGTTTTATATTCAATGAATCTACCATTTTCTACAGGAGTTGATTCCTTTTCCCCTCTGAAAGGCTGCCTCCCAAGTCATTAATATCCAGCGAGATTCCTTTAGTTTATCAATCCATTTCAGATTTTCTTTCCTCTTTTCTCAGCCCTTCCCTGATCAGTAGAAGATACCATCTCCGACTTCAGTGCCAGTTCAACGCTCTATTCGCTACACCAATTTTTCCGCCTACTTTGTCTTGGTTCAACCATGTTACATTTCTCTCTTTGAAGAACTAATTATTCTCTAGTTTCTTTTTCTGTTGGACCCTCCAAAGCATCCATCAACACAGAAGGAAGTGCTTTGGTTCCTCTTACAAGGGTGCACGTAGTGAGATATCTGCCACATCTAACCCGCAGATTTCTTTTTGGCAGAATCACCAACCTCCACATAATTGTCAGCCGTGGGATCTCAGTGCCTGCCTTTACTTCTGCAGAGCAACTAGGAACTGCTGGTCAGCTGCAGACATGCATAGATATCAGCAAGCCTGCAAGAACAGAACTAATTTTTTTTATCCTTAGCAATGATATCTATACGTTGGTTTGGGGGCATTCTTTAGTCACAGGTTACTGTGAATCTAAAAATCTAATGCCTCACTTTGTTCTCCAGCTAAACTAAATCTCGAGAAAGAGAGAGGTGGGAGCAGCAGATGTGTTTATAAGACATTTCCACATTATCTTCACTACTAGTCTTCAACCTGAATTCTTCCAGAGGTTGGTTCATACATCCCTGCTGCGGGAGCAAAGTCAAGCTGTGGGGTGGGTAAAGCTCTGAGTGCACCCTGCCCCAGCTCCATGTTTCCATACTGCTTCTGAGAAGGAGCCTGCAGCTCCAGCAGCCAATATTCATAGTATTCAAGAGATCACACAGTCTTGTTTGGGCTGCCTAGAGATCATACCTGCTGTTACAGTAGGTAACATCTGGCTTCTCTTAGGGATGTCTCATTTGCCTGGGACTGGCACACCTGATTGTGGTAAGGCTGGTTACAAGGCATGGTCCCACTCTTGGAGATGGCTCTGTCCAGCCACAGAGTTTAGAAACCTTCCACTAGCAAACCAACCTGTTTCTCTGACTCCACAGAGAGAAAAAAAAAATTGCATAGTTATTTGTGGGTTCATCAAGACCTGATGGTCCGTCGCTGGCACCCTCATGTCAACATCTTATTGAGGGAAAACCCATACACTGCTCCCTGTCCTGCCATGGGGCAGGGGCCTGCCTTCTCCTCATCCAAGCTTGCATCGGGCAAGAAGACAGCCCAAGAGGCTGCGGCCAGAGTCAAGCGCACATACAGCGCCAGGCTGTGCACCACCAACACCACGGCTCCGGAGCCAGTGAGCTGCTCCTTGGCTTCAAGGATAGGGAAAAAACTGCACAACAGGGTTGAGGAGGAGGAGCAGGGCACAGGACCCAGCTGGATGAGTCTCTCACATCAAGCACATGACCTGACTGAAACTCAGAGATCCAATCTGCACCAGAGCTGTGCTGAAAGGCTGAATCCTGGGATAACCCAAAACTAGTTGCAAAAGGTTTTAGCCCGTTAAAGCTTTTTGCTGTCTCCACAGTTCCTGGCTCTTTCAAACACCCTCTGTTCCTCTCCATAACCATGCATCTCACCACCATCACTGACTCAGCAAGTCCCAGCTAAGGACATGCCAAGGAGGAGCTGGGAGGCAGCAGAAAAAGGATATCACTAGGAACCCCACAAACAGATAGATGGGAGCCACAGTGAGTCCCCAGGGCAGGAGGGCAGAGGGAAGGCATTTCACACTATGAGTGATCTCCCCAGGCTGGCCTCAAAGTAGGACAAGCTCTTGGATGAAAGTGGGAATTGCACAGAGTCGGGCCAGCCAGTCACAAGAGGCCATGAAAATAGCCTTTCCTGGCATGAACTTCAGTGTTTCCAGCCAGAACAGGGAAGCACAGAGACATGAAAAATAGTGGAGGAAGAGGAGACGAGTGAGTAAAATGTCTCAGAGCACCCACAAAGGCAGGTCAGCACAGGATGAGACGTGGGCTGAAGCACGGGGCCACCTCTAAACATCCCCATCACCCTCCTGTCTGTGCCCAAGGGACATGTAGACTGCAAGGATCCCAGTGCCTCGCTCAGTGGCAAGGGCAGCTTGACTTTGATGAAGGTGGTTTTGCTGAAAGCCAGCTCTTGACCGCAGGTTTTAGCTGTTAGGAGCCTCCCTCCTTCCCGTTTCTAATATTCCCACTTGCATCTTCACATCCTCGGGCCCATGGCGGCTGCCACCCAAACCACAGCCTAATGTGATGTGTCAACATGCCCTGTGGAGGAGCATTCAGCTGATGGAAGAGTTTATAAAAAGAAACGTTCCTACTATAAATGCCTTTGGATGAAATAAAACTGCCAAACAAGAGGGGATGGGAAGGCCACGCTCTTCTTTTTGGGGAGTGCCTGGCATCTCATTGCAGAAGCCACTCAGCACAGATTTTTTGAGATCTTCACCCTACCTTCATCCAGCACTTACAGATCTTTTCAGCCCACGCTTCATCATCATGGCTAAGAACGGTCCACACCTCATTCTGGTGTCTTCTGGAGATGTAGCATCCTTGGGGCTATTCAGCAACGTTCAGCAACCAAGGTGAAAGCCTGGAGGGGGGAAATACATATATGATGTAAATACATATACAATGTGGATCCCTGTTGGTTTAACACAGTGGCTGGCCCCAGATCCCCTGGGCTCCCAGTTGCCTCACACAGACATGCAAACGCAAACAGGTCTCTGTCTGCCAGCTGGTTCAGACTTAGGACCTCACCAGCAGCCAACTCTCAAGCCTCACAGACTCTCCAGTAGCTGGGCTGTGACCCAAGGTGCCACGCCAGTTTCTGGTGCCTCGCCCCCTGTGCATACACATGCACACAGGACAGAGAGCCCCTCACCCAGCAAACTGGCTAGAAATGGAGTTTAATGAGAAAAAGGGACAGACTGAGTAGGTCAGGAGCAGGGCATGGCCAGACTTGTGTCAGCCTGACACTTATTCACAGGCAGCCAGCCCCTTTTTTCCCCTTGTCCGTCTATTTTGCCCATACTTGCTCCTCCCCAAACCACCTCAAACCACCTCGTTACCTACCTTAGGTTTCTCCCTTAAAAGTCATGTTATAGCCTAAACTTACCACAATAAGTCTTATGCAACCCTGAAACACTTTTCCTCTGCATCCCCTTGGTCTGTGAGGTCCTCTGGAGACCACCTCACCTCGATCCACAGTGATGGGTGTCACCCCATCCACAGGGCAAGCTGGTCCCCAGGGCCAGCCCTAGGGTTGGCTGGACCTGGGTTCTCCTTTAGTGTTTGTGGAGATGAGCCCTTATTCATATAATCTGACACCCACAGCCCCTTTGTTACCCAGGAAATCCCACTCTCTTCCAGTTTCCAAGGGACTCCTGCCTGGGAATTCAGCCTGCAAGCCTTCTGCAGGTGAGTACCAGAGTGTGCACACAGCATCAGCACGATATTTCAGCCCATCTCTGCATGGTGACATCATTCCAGCAGCCAGATATGCTGAAAAATAATTCTTCCCTTGAAGCTCTCTCCTCTTCCTTGTGATAAAGACTTTGGACCTACCGATACAATTCCCTCCCTGCCACAGATGCCTCGCACTCTCCAGTGTCTTTCAGCTCCAAGACTCTCATGCCGTTTAGATACCTTCTTTGCTGCTTTGGTACTTCACCCAGTCCCAGGGGCTGCAAACAGTGGGGCAAACTGTTATCAATCACAGCTTTCACACAACAGGAGCCTCCAACTACTTGCACTGCAGGCGAGTTACAACAGCCTCAAGGCGCTGGATGTCTTTTTGGCAGGTTAGCGAAGGATTCTTGAAACGGGGAGATTGCCTGAGCTTTAATCATCAGGCAGCAAGAGTCAGGGGTGAAGAGAAGCACCAGCCTGAGCCTTATGTCCCCGTTCAAGGTGCAAACCCCAGAGCAGCTCCCGAAACAACCTGGACACCCGCAGACAATCAGCCCCAGGCTCAGCACAGTGCAGCATGCATGTGCCATGGGGTTTGCAGCCCTTTCACTGAAAAACACTCCTTTTTCCAAGGCCGAGGCGCTGTGCCCTAGAAGCCACTGTGAAGAAAGCAGTTAATATCACCTCAAATGGAATACACCAATTTGCTCATACTCAGAGCGTATTCTTTTTCACTAAAGCCTTTCTGTGGTTTTGGCTGGGTGCCGCCGCCTGCCCTGAGCCCCAGAAGCTGGCAGCACCGGCGTGCACATAGACACACAATTGAAACGTTACCAACGCAAGGCTGCTGGAGCAGCCCTCGGATGACAGAAAAGCGCTTGTGAATTTATTGGCTAATTAGGAGACAGGCACATAGGAAAGTGATGTGGGAGGTGGTGTCAGTGACTCAATGGGTGGCAGGTTTCCATCTCCCGCTGGACCGTCCTCACCGTACTAGAGGGTGCTGCGCCGGCAGAGGTGAAGACAGAAAAAGGCATTGTCCCAGCTCAGGCGTTCAGAAGGCTCTGGCACGCCTGTGTTTTGCTTTGTTTTTCTTTCCAGGGGAAAGGTGTTAACCTCCTCCTCCCTCCTGAAAGTTTTCCCACTGGGGTAAAATGCTCTGCCTTCTGTGCTCCCCCGTTCTCTTGCAGCATTCCCACTCCACAGAGCACATCACACCCTACATCACCATGGTCACCCTGCCCATGGAGGTGCTCAGGACTGGTTGTACCTGGTTATATACTTCTGCTTTATAGCTCGTGTCTGTTCCCAACCCTGAACATCCCGTCTCTACAAGTCAAGAGGCATTTTCTAGTTTACAGATGCTAAAGTGTTGTTGGTCTGCAATCAGAAGCCAAAGCCATGCTCAGCTCAGGTTCACAGCGTTTGGTTCAGAGAAGCAGCCGCAGTGCTCTGTGGGTGTTATAGTCCCACCATGAGTCTGGTTCCTCACGCAGACTACAGCTGTGCAAGGAGCCCCACAGTCACAGCAACCCTCAGATGTTCTCTGGCAGCTCAGAGAGGCAGAGTAGCTGCAATGCCCAACTTCAAGAAGAAAAAAGGGAATGAACCTCTAAATGACAACCCTTAGAGGGCACAGAGGTGGCATTTCTGCCTTGGAACGTTCAACTTACCAAAAAAAAGAGAAAAGGAACATATTTTGAATCAGAATGATTTAAGCTTTAGTTGAAACAGTCCAACCTGGGCTGAAAACATTTTTTTCCTAGAAATGTTCATTTTGCAATTTCAAGTTGTTGCTGGTGGTCACTGTGTTGCCAGAAGACTAATTCTGGGCCTGAAATCTGTGCTTCTCACTCTCCAAACACTCCTAGCCATAGGTTGTTAGAAGGAGCAAAGCCATTACAGTGGCAATTCAGCGACGAGCTCCAAGGAAGCTGTGAACAACACAACTCTTCAGCATTAAAGCTGTGAAATTGGCATTGAGAGGAAGGAATGGACTTACAGTAAATCTCTCCATTGAGCCCTTTCCATGATGCACAGGGCCTTAAGCAAATCCAGGAATTAATCCTCCTGGAGGTATCTCTTTGGCAAGTCTCGATACTGGTGAGAATATGGAGAAAGTCTCAATTGCTTGTGTTTGCAATTCAAAATACTGCTTCAGGATTCTCTCTACAGTAAAAGTTCGAGAACGTTTTTAACATTCGTTCCCATGTAAAATGGCTATTTATGCTCTATTCCTACAAACACTGATGCAGCCTTCCAGGGAGTTGAGGCAGTGCTATCATTCCAAAAGACCGGTGGACAGCAAGGTTTAGTGGCCCGACAAAGATTGTAATGGGAGGGATGTGGAGGAGTAGGAGCAGGAGCTTCAGTCTGACTGGTGGCAAACAAGCATCCTGGCTGTTGGACTATCAGTCACTCTCATGGTTGAACATAGACATAAGCCAAATCATGCTTGCCACCTTATTTTCTTAATAATAATAATAAAATAATTATAAGACTAAGAGCTTATTTTCTTTAAAAAACATTAGGATAAGTCAGACAGGTGAGATGGGCTAAGGGGTTATGGTAGAAGCCAGGGAAGTCAAAGTAGTGCTACATTCAATCAGCTACTCCAACTTGCCCGTCAGCTTAGCAGTGACCAAAGAAACAGCTTCCCAGCCTCCTTCCTTGGCTCTGAAAGTCCGGGCAAGAAGAATCACAGTGTGGTTGAAAAAGCAATTCTAATGGACTAAGGAATAGGAGCGGTTAATACAACTCCCAGGAACACACAGATCCTGCAGGTCTCTTGATCCTACATGCTGAAGGAAAGGTGTCCTGTTTTGATGTGACACCATGCAATGCTCATCACCAAAACTGAATGTAGGCTCTGGATGTGGTCTAAGCAAGCACTGTTCAGAGATGGGTAATTGCTTTCATCAAACTCCAGGCTGCGCCAGTGCCAGTACAACCCAGGATGCTGTTGGCCACCTTTGCTGCCAAGGGCTGTTGCCCCCCCAGGAGGTCCAGATACTGCTCAGCAAAGCTTCTCCCCAGACAGGCAGCCCTCAGCCCCAGTTTTCCCCCAGTTCACTCTTCTATAAAGTTTCTCCCCTTACTGGTTCTCCACTGATTAACCACATGGCAACTTCTACACTACACCTACCTTCCTCAGTGGGGATGTTTATAAGTTTAATTTATCACATGGCTTTTGGAGTTTTGGTTGTGGGTTTTTTTTGCCTAAGATGGGCCAAGACCTCACAACTTTGACCCTTCTGCCCCAAACCCACTGTGATTAAGATCAGCTATGGCTATCAAACTTCAGTAGAAATGCATACTCAGGCAGAAGGACATGCACACAAGGCACAGGTACCTAAACTTTATTTCTCAAAGAAGCCAGGCCTAAAACTCAAACTGCACACAATTCCCTGGAAAGAGAGCAACAGAACCCTGCATTTTGGTTAAATGGGATTTTGAGACATGGGATAGCCTAGAAGAGGATGCATTTGCCTGCAGAGTGTGTCTGGCATGTACTGCTGCTCAGCAAAGGAGACATAGATCTGAAGCATGGGGCATTTTCCAGCTCTTGCTTTTAACCAATTCCCCTCCCTTTGGGCATGTCTCCAATGAGTATAAACAGCCAATGGCTCTATTGCAGATATGCATCAAATGTATGGAGCCTCAGTCTGTCACCAGGAGATCTTCAGAGGCTCCTACATCTTGGGGCAGACCTCAGCTGCTGCAGAGTCTGAGGATGAGCACTCAGCCTCTCACCGCACGTCCATGTAACTCACAGGGTAACGGCTGAGAAGTACTTCTGTTTCTGGTTGGGGTTTTTTTCCTCTCCTGACTGCAAGGAAATTTGTCTCTCAGCCAAGCCAACTTAGAGAGCAAGAGTGGCAGAGGCAGGAAAAAGGCGGATTTGGCATCACGCTTTCGAGACTGTTCATTAGGTAGGGCGCAGACATTGGATAACTTTCATGGAGACTCGACATATCATTCAATTTCCTCTTTCTTCCCCCGAATCCCAACACTCCATGTAGAAAGACTGAGAACTCAGGCAATGGCTGACAGGAAAAAGGTCTCATTTCACCAAGTAAAGGGCAAGGACAGCCCTTTTTCCCTTGCCTTGGTACATACAGAGCTCTCAGTCTCCCCTAATTATTGCTGATTTAAATTGTACTGAGAGACACACCCTGTGCTGTAAAATACAGCCCTTGGGAGGTGGAATAGCAGCCCCTTTTGACAAGCATCTGGAAGGTAGAAGAGGTTGTGTCAAATTCTGGGCCCTTGAACTGCGAAAGCTGGAATAAATATGTTCAAAAGAATAGTTCTCGGAATGGAAAATCGTGGGAAATTAAAGAACAAAATACTGTTTGGATCTAAATTCTCATGAAGCTTAAGAGGTTTTCAGCAGTATGAATCTGAATGCTGCGAGATCCTGGGAAAAGTCACCCACCTGGCAAGCCAGGCTTTTTCATTAAATACAGTTTGGAAGAGGGGAAACCATCATCTGCAAGGTCATGTAAGGGACTCCTAATTAATGCCGATGGAGAATTTAAAGGGGCAATGTCTCCCAGCTGAGGCACATGGTTTGGTTTTGCTTCTGACAACTACAAATTCATGGAACCTACAGGCAATTATTTCCACTCTACCTTTCCTCAGTGTTTACATACACTGAAAGGCACTGTTTGCAGAAGACCTGCCTATAAACAGCACTGAGGATTGTTTACACCCCCTCTTATGGTGTCTGGAAATAAATGTATAGTGTCACTTTGCAAAGGTGCGCTCTTGAGGAAGGCAATAGTAGAAGGAGAGGGGTCTCAGAAAGACCCAGGATGTGTTTCTGCACCACTGAAAGCTTCCTTTATGCCCTTGGCCAAGTCACACAGGGCAGTCCGACAGGACAACTTGTGTATTTACTTGCAAAGAGAGGCACTGCTGAAGAAAGCAAGCCCAAAGGGTGACCCCACCCCACCATAGCACATACGAGAAGAGGGTCAGTCCTGCAAAACATCTATCACAGGGAGCAGTGGGCCAAGGAGGAGAGGGTAAGCCAGGGGATAAGGAAAGCTGAAGAAGTCTTTTCAGGAGAAACAAGACAAGCACAATCTTCTCAGCTTCACAGTTCTTGGAAGAAGCAGGTGATGGGTGAATCCAAGATACAGTTATGAAGAGATGAGTTATGAAATCTAGACCCTACAGATATTACCAAACAACCTCCAGATATAAACAGAAGCAAAGAGAGGGAAAACAGATTTACTTTTACATGAGAAAATACCCTGAAGAGGGACAGGGTTCCTCTTTTTAGGGAAGGGAGTCTTTGTCATATAGTGACCCGGCTCCAAGAAGGTGCAGCAAACTTCTTCCCTCCAGTAACTCTGATCCTGGACATAACCCTTCCCTCTGAAACAGAGAGGTACAACATGTTGGAGGACTCATAATCCTTTTTCCACAAAATGCAAACAAAACTAAGGTAGAGACACTGCCACTGAAGACTTAATAGTCCTCCTTGTCCTTTTTTTCTCCCACCACAAAATGGTAACAACATACTGCTGCAGAGGGCTGTTTCATCCTCCCAAGAGCTTAAGAAATACTTGGATAACATAAGGAATATATATACTGAAATAATATGACCTGTCTTTTACAGAAAAGACAGGGCTTTGAGGACATGAGATCTGGGTTGAAGAGACAATCACCAAGATGGAGAAGAACAACAGTTAGAGCAATGTTTGTTTAGGAAAGAATAGATATAAATCACCTATTAGTCATTTTAGAGAATTACCTGCGATTTTCCAGCCACTGAGGACAAGAAGGCTCTGAAGCAGTGTTTTAAGTAGCAGAGAAGGGCCAAAACACTCAGAGTTTTAACAGAGCTGGACCGTTCCATGTAACCCAGCATCCCGCAAACAAGGGGAGCTCAGCTCAGTGACCCCAGAGGGGTTTCAGCTCTAATTAGTAAGGATGAGATCACGTATGGAATTGAGACTGATCAATTCCTTGACCCAGGACCATTCTTTGTTTTAATCCAAGCTTTGTCTGGAACTGGAATGGAAAGGGTAAAATGAAGATATTAAACACAGCTGTCTCAGATGGAAGCCAGTATTGCCAAATAACTTCTCAGCCACCCTGTTTCCAAGTACATGCACATCCTCTGGCAGGTAGCTGAGCGTTGGGGTGGCAGCCTGACCAGAACTATAATGTTCTTGAAGTGCATTGATTCCTATTAGCTAATCATGCACAGAAAGTTTTTCATAAGAAATCTGGAAAGAAACCCAGAAGCTGAGAATACAGACTCTCCCTTTGACCACATTCCTCCCAAAAGCTTGGAGGAGTTTCAGTCTGTAAATGACGTAGGTGGCAGGTGACCAGTCACAGCTATCATACCTTCATCTTTAGAGCCTAGAGCAATGGGAAATTTGCAGCAAATGTTTCAGCTGAAGCAAAATAGAGGTGAAATGCTCCACAATCCTTCTCAGTTACTTCATAAGACATTGATTTTCAAATATTCCCCATATGGTATTTGTCTCTAGCTTGAAGGGTAACTACATTATCTTCAAATAATTGCCCACATTTTCTTTGGAAGAATCTAGGAAGAAGGTGCAGTACTTCACTTGTATCTCAGTAAAACCAGGGTAACATATCGCACGGGCACAGAAACAGTTCTTTCCTAACCTCATGACTCTGCTGGCATATCAAAGGGTTGCTACACATAAGAGATTCAAGATTTCACACGTAAAACCACCAAATTTCACAATCAGCTCTCACCCACACAGGCTAATATGGAGTCTTCATAGGAAGTCTCTGCTGTTGTCTTCTATTTTGAGAAAGCAGATGGCAGGTTGCTCTTCTGCACTTAAACTAAAATTGAACCAAAACTGAAGAAAAAGGTCCCCTCCACACACAGGCTTACTTGAAGCATTAACAGACAGTGGAACTCACCACCACACGTTGCAAAGGGCAAGAATATAGAGATCCAAAAAATAAGCTAGATGCTGGATATGAATTTAAAGGGATATCAAGACTGGATGGAAATGCTAAATGTTGTGGGGTTTTTAATTGCCTGTTCAGAAGAGTTCTGGAAAAGGTCTAAATCTCAGAAACCATGCCTAATCAATATTATTAGCTTACTAACTTACAAATTAACCTGCACCAGCCCTGTTGTGAGATTTTCAGTATTGCTGTTTGAAGCGTTTGCTTTGGACCACCAGTGTAGACAGGACCCGCACTGGAGCCTGGGGCTAGTCTAAAGCCATCATTCCCCTATGATGGGAACACTCAGTGATCACCATCTCCAAGGAGCATGTGAGGAAGATGCGTTGTACACCCAGGCCGCAGCGCCTACAACCCTGGAAATGTTATTAGCTTTGGCTCACAGACTTCGCATTAATGACTTTCCAAGTCCTCCTACCCACCTCTTCCTCCAGGGACAGCCCCACCCTGGCAATGGCTTTTACTGCCGCCTGGCACAGCAAGCGACAAAGTAAGTGAGAATCCAGGAGGGAGGAAACACTGGAGCCGAAGACATCTCCCTCAACCAGAGCAGACATTGCTGACTCAAGAACCTGTGAGCTGACAGCAGCCAAGGCAGGATGCGCTTGCGGCACTTCTGAGCCCAGCCCAAGGTGTTGCATAGCCCAGACAAGGGAGGGAAAGATGGGCTAAAAGAGTCAAAAAAACAACAACAACAAAAAAAGAGGCAGGTGGGGGAATGGCTCACTGCTCAGCATGAACAAATACAGTTCACATGTGACATGCTCTCAGGTGCTGCTAGGAAGCTACTTCATGCCCCCATCACTACAGCATCACCTCTGCCTCAACATATGCAACAGGCTGGTCAGCAGTTACTCCTGAGAACCACAGGTGCTTAATAGATCTTGAGAAACAGCCAGTCCTGGGATGGGGAACAGCATTGACAAAACCATCTCTCAACACAAAGCAAAACTTCAAATCCATAAAGAGGGAGGGGCAGCCAGCGGGATGACAAGCTCTCTCTGCTGTTTGCCATGTTTTGTTAAAGAAAGTGCTTTATATTTGTGATATTCACCTTACCTGACTTCCAGTGTCAGCCATCCAACCTGAACTCACAGCCTGGCTTCCCTGTCAGAGGAGAGAGGGTAATATCTCCCAAGGGTTGTTCATCCCCATCTAGAGTCAGATGCTGTTTGAGAAAAATGTCCTCAGGAGTATGGCTCTGTCTTCGGCGACAAGGGCAGCCCATGCAACTGATTTACCTCGATACATCTATCAAATTTTACCACCTCTCCCCTGGAAAAAGTTTACCTTGCCTATATACTAAAAAACATCATGGAAATTCCAGAATATTATTTGTTTAGACTAGAAAACTCACCATTACTTAATTTAGGTCAAGTAAGAAAAGTGGAACACATCAGCAAGCCCAGATTTTGTCTCTGCAGGAATAATGATAGCTTTCAAAGCTAATGAGGTATTCTGACAAAAAAAAGGAAACATTAGGTCAGACGTGCTTCTCCACAGAATCTCTAGGACACAAAAGCTAGGGACAGTTAAATTTCTATCATTTGACATAATACCTAACAAAAATCAAAAGGCACAAGAATATAAAAACAATGCTTCATTGAAAAAATTCATTCCAAATTTTCTGATATCTGAATTTAATCAGTTTCACACAGTATTTAAGACATAAGTGCATTTTCTGAGAAGAGATATTGTCTGTTACAGCATTTCTGTGTAACTCTAGTATGTATAAATCCAGAGAAGACGCCAGCCCCAGCAAAACTTCCCTACAGAAAGGGCTCCTTCCTACTTCTACCTGTCAAAGCCTTGTCATGAGCATTCTCACTGTTTCAGCTGAAGTAGGGTTGCATGTCCAACACAAAGCTCAAAGGTCACAGGGACATTGAAATGTTTATTTTCTTTACCACTGCCCAGATCCTCATCATCTTGCAGGCTGCCTTTGCAGTGATGGTCTTCCAATTGCATCTTGATAGCAGCGTGACTTTTGCCATTAATGGGGTCTGCATCACATTCCTGCTTGAAAACCTCCACTGTGTTCTTTTGAGATTATACATTTAAAATACGTCAGGACCCCACAGATCTCTCAATACCTCTAGAACTGAGAGAGACGAATCCTATTCTGAGAGTACATTATTTAAGTTAGTCTGGAACAGATTAAGGCAACCTTCCCCCATTTAGTACAAGCTCATCAATGAGCAATATGACTTTGTTGGATTTCTGGACGTTCCCCAAACAACAGTTCAGTGTGAGGATCACTTGCTCCAAAACATCCCTGGTTTTGATTTTGTGGGGAAAAGGATTGACTGATATTTACAAAACCAAACCAAGCCCTTTTTTCCCATTCTGCTTTCCACAGGCCCAGTGGTTCTGCTAAAATAGCCATCCTTACAATACCCTGCTCTTCTGCTTTTGATCTCAGCTGGAGCCAGGAAACACCAAAGAAGCCACAAACCAGGATGGGGGAGGGAGGAAGGGGGAAGACTGAGCAAGAAAAGTTAATTGAACTTTTCTGAACCACAAAAATGTTCATAGGATGATCTCATTTTATGGGTCTATAATCTATGTGCCAGTCCCTCAATCATCTTTAAGGGCTGAAATACATGAACAATTTTGCTTGGAATTTGGCAAAGAAGGGAAGAGTTCATGAAGCAGTGAAAGAAAGATACCTTTCATACATTCAGGGTTGTAGAAACTTCAAGGATCGAAGCATGGACCAAGAGTCGCTCCATCAATGGTCTACTGAGCAACTTTTGACATTGCCAGCAGGCTCCAAGAAGAGATACCTCCTTCCTGCTAAAACAACCTAGGGTTGCTTTAAGCATGCCTTTTCTATGGATAAGGTGAGTTTAAAAATTTTCCAGCTTCCTCCCTCTTAGCTGCTTTTAGGTGTCCCATGTTTGGCATGTCTTAAGTCTGGATCTAATATTGTATCAGGGCTTACCCAGTGTCAAGGTGCTTCACAACAGAGGTTTCAGCTCACACTCATTTTCAGCATCTGAGCATGCAACTTCTCCCTCAGAAGTCTATGAAGCAGGATGGACTTGCAGGGCTGTAGGATCACTGACTGTTGCTGATGCCAGCTGCCACAACAAACAGGATTTTTATTAATGCCGCAGCACAAGCTGCAAAAGGTGGTACAGGAGCAGGTATCTCATCTGGAAGGAAGAAAGGAAAGAACCAGGGGACACGCACTGAGCTCTGCAGGAGAGCGCAGGGAGAGCCAGAGGAGATGTTCTAAAGAAGCCACTCCTGAAATTGCATGGTACAGCAATGCATTGAGAGCTGACCTGGGCAAAAATCCAATTAACCAGCCCAAATTCAGCTCACTCTTCAGGAGCCATAAATCTAGATCAATTCCATCAACTTCCCCACCTAGATCACACCAGATTATTCCCAGTTTGGTCTTGCAAACTGTCACTGGGTGCTGAACGAACTCACCCAGTATATCATGCAGCAGTATTTGCTTAGAGAGTTTTCTTCAGCTTAGCATGATGTAAAAAAAGCCTCCTAGGGGGAACCCCAGCTGTGTATCTTTTCAATGACTGTTTACTGCCTAATTCCTGAGCCTCATTTCTTCCCTTGCCACTGAGAAAACAAAGAGAAAAAGGGAAGAGAAAAATGGGTCTTATAAGCCAGCAGCGGCGGCAAGAAAAATGGAAGTGATCGTCATTGATTTTTCACAGTTGTTACTCAAAGGCCAGGATTACAAGTTCACGGGGAGGCCACTGGCAGTAACCCCAGTCTGCAGTTAATGCGTTCCATCCAGAAACTCCCTTGCAAAAGCCATCCAGTTCCTATGAGTCTCAGTGATAAGTTGAAGCTACCCCAGCAGATAATGGGAAAAATATGTTCAAAATACAATGCACCTGTCCGATTACACAAAGGCATTACCAAAAGAAAAGGGAAGCAAAATGTGTGGGTACGTAACCACTTATGGGATCAAATCCTCCTACCTCATAAAGCTATCTTTCTGACCTTGGCTTCATTGGTCTTTCAGGAAAGAATTAGGGTCATTTCTGTTGTGATTACTTCCCCACCAAAAGTAAAGAGATGCTTTCATCTGGAATGTAGAAGGAGCTGAGATGACAACTGTTGTGGGGGTTTTTCCCCCTCCAGTGGATGGTGCTGAAATCAAAGTTTATTTTTTTTGACTGCACTCATCACCCAAAAATATGTGTGCTTTGTATTAGAAATCTCTCAAACATTTGCATCTGGAAAAGGCAAAAAAAAAAAGCAAAAATAAAGAAAAATCGTGGCCTGGTTTGGAAAGTCAAGGAATAAGATTTCCATCAATTGTCTGCAGTAACCCCCTGGCTTAAAAATAAAAATCAGACACCAAAGACCTATTGGATCGCCCCATCCATCTCTCAGCTAACACTGATTCCTGCCCCTAATTATACTGTCTATTTTATTATTAAAAGCGGTGGTCAATGTAGCTTACAAACACACACCAACACCCGTCCTCTCAAGGACAATTCCAAGCCAAACAGATTTTACTGATGGCCTAAATAATCATCTTCATCTCATCCTATTACATCAGACCACGCTAAGCGATACATTCCCCTCCACAGTGTTGACAATTCACTATTGTTAAACTATTATCATGTCCCAGCTTTAGTTGGTACCTCCTTTCCAGCTAACATCAATCACAGGCCCCACAACAGATGATCCAGTGCAGGATGTTGTACTTTAAATCTTTCTTCTTAAGAAGAGTCTCGCCAGCTCTTCAGTTATCGCTGCTTCTCTTAACTCTCTCCAATTTGTCCACATGTTTCTGGGCACATGTTGCGCAGAAGTAAACACAGCAAGTCAAATTTACTGAATTATTCACCCTGTTTCAGGCCAAGGCAGCTTCAAGGTGCCAAACCCTCCACAGGAGACCAAGGACCAGGTGCAACATCTGGTTTCCCTGAATGAGAACCCAGTTACCTTCACCTGGCTTGGCTAGACCAAACTAAGGAGGTAAGGCTTGTGCCCCAAGGTCAACCAACAAGTCAAAAGTCAGAGAAGCTGATAGGGGACTGCAAGTCCAGAAGTGGGACCCATCTCCTCATCTTCCCTCTGCCTCCTTGACTTGCCTGCAGGTTCCACAGCTTTGTGGCAAGACCCCACTCATACAGAGCAGCAGGCTGAAGGGACCTTACTTTTTTTTTTTAATCTTAAAAAGCCACTTGCCCATGGAAAAGATAAAGAGCTTTAACTTTATTTCCCTTTTCCTGCCTATCTGTCATTTCCACCTGAAATAATTTTATCAAGTTCCAAAACAGCATTTTTCCGGATGGATTTAACTCTCACCAGAATTATTACCCAGCTCTATTCTTCTGAAGCTGTGGTTTTAGGCAGCCTTGAAAACATTTAAATATGTAATTATAATAATTCACAATTCCCTCAACTACCCCCTAGACGGCAATTGCTAAACAATAGCCTTTTCCCTTTCTCCTACTATTCCCTCGCCCCTCTATAAGAGCAGGGGAGAACAGCATACTGCATAGCATAAATCATAATATTTAACAGATTTCTGGACCACAAGTCTTGCCAAACCTGCAGAAATATATCATATTAATTACATATAATATCAACTATTGCCTATTAGATAACATTTTATGTGTATACACACTATTTTTTGTAGAACCACAAAGACTATGGAAAGCCAACCGCACTAACATTAAACTTTTGCCTGAAGAACACTTCTACATGCATGTCATTCTGATTGAAAACAAATAACACTACCAGTTAAGTGATTTCTCCCCCTCCGTAATTGCAATCAGGAAGCGATTATGTCTTATGCACATGCTTTGCTGTGACCTCCAGAGGGAATCTGCTCTTGATCTAGCATTACTCAACATTTTTATTGCTGATGTAAAAGAAAATATAGAATAATTGCTGTTAAAGATGACACAAAAGGGAGTGAAAAGGGACGTTCCACTGTCCTCCTGGGATTTTCCACCTCAGCTATAGAAAAGGATGTCTAACTGCCACTTGATATCCAGTATCTGTGGCTAAGGCAGCAGGTCCCATTTCCTTCTCACCAGCCACCCTGTTGCATATGTGCTATTTTGAGTCTCCCTTTCACAGAGGGAAAGGGAGTACATGAGATTAATACTAATTGGGCTTGAAGGTACCTCAAGAGATTCACGGCTGCCCCAAATCTGAAACAGGCATGCCGAACCCATGTGAATACCCCAGTGTTCAGACCCCAGAGGGCTCAGCTGGGCTTTCTCCAGGAGCCTCTGGCAGGCAGGGAGCTGAACCTGAGTCACAGTGAGCCCTAACTGTCTGCCCCAGCCATGGGCTGGCTGCTCTTACAGGGCTGCAATTCCAGGAACAAGGAAAGTAGGTCACATTCAGCAAGTACATTCCCAGAGAGTCTGAAATCCCAAGACACACCTGGGGTTACAGATGAAAAGATGGGACCCAAGGGCAGCCCTCGGGTGTGTACACAAGTGATGAGATTGAAGACTGCACATCCTTTACATACAGTATTCATGAGAGCTGATCGCAGAGACCATCACATTCTGGTGTCCACACATCAGAAAGGACACCAGTGGGGCAGGGGGGGAGATAAAAAAGAAAATTGGAAATGGTTCAGGAAAGAGCTATAAGTACAGTCTGAGGTCTGGGAAACCTGCCATAAGTATCTCAAGCTAATAGCTTATCCAGGAGAAGGTTAAGAGGTGACTTGATCACAGCCCACAAGTACCTGCATAGGGAAGAGATTTTTTGATAGCAGACAGCTCTTTAATCAGCCAGCTGATGACTACCTAATGAAATCCAAGAGCCAGAAGCCAAAAGGAGGCAAATTCAGGTCTGAAATGAAATGGAAGTTTTCTGACAATGTGGGGAACTAACTGCTGAAACAGTCTACCTCAAGACACCCTGGGCTTTTGGTTTCTCAGAGCTTTAAATCAACCCAGTTATCTTTCAAAACTCTGGGTGGGATTCACATCACCCCTTTTTCTCTCTGCAGCTAGTAAGGAGTCATCCAGGTATTTGACTTAATGACCACTAGAGAGGGGAAACTTCAGAGGACAGTTTACCCCCTGCTTTTTTTTTTCCCTCCCTATTTTTTAAGAAAAGTGTTCTTCTGTGTTTTCCTCTCCTACAAGTTGCACTAGTGTAGAGAGATGTCAACAGGTCTTTCCACCTCTCAGGAGGCAACAGTCAGGTCACGGCATACACAAGGTCCCCTCCTGAGAGCTGCTGATCTGTTGGTCTTATCTCAGATGTGAGAGCCTTAACCCACCTGGCTTGATGGGCCAACAGCACCTTCATGTTGATCAGGCACTTGGTGGGAGGCTACAGCTCCATCAAGCTTCCCACCTTGCTGCCGCTATGCCTCAAGTGAAGACAACCTAGAAGAGCTAAAGAACAAGAAGGGACCATTCCCCGGCCCTCCTGACGTGTACGTAAGTACAGAAGCACACCTTCCCTGCTCCAGCACCAAGGCAACCTGAAAAACCTAAACTGCTGCTGCTAGTTCTGGGAATTTCCACATGGTTTGCAGTCCAAACTACATTTACTGGAAAACTCAAGTAATGGTAGCATCCAGCTCCTCAAGGACTTGCAAGCACACTCCAAGGCAGTGTCAGGGGAAGACAGGAGTCTCAGTAGTTCAGATCATTTCCAAGCAAGGGCTGAAGCTTGGATGCAGTTGGCAGCTTAACGAACAGCGTAAGCATCCCTCGGGTCAAACCCGGCTTCATCTACCGTAGCTGACAGTTCTGCACAGTGGCTGGAGGATTCATTCCTTTAATTAGTGTCTGAGAGACACTCAAACACGACAGCACCGAGGGCTGTAACAGCAGACAGATGAATGCTTGGGAGCATTGGTAAATGGTATCAAGAGAAATAAACGCTGCCCTTTCCCACTATGCTTCTGGCTTTGCAGACTTATCCAGAGCAAGACTGTCTCCGCAGGCAGTTTCGTTTGCCTGAGCCTGGGGTTGTTACAAACCAAAATGCAAAGAGAGACTATAAACTTGACTCCCTTTCATCTCCCTCACCCCAAATAAATCTTGGCCATTTATGTTTAGTATCCAGTGAGCTATTAGGAGACAGTAGACTTTCCAGGGCATGTTTCTGAAATGCAACAACAGACAGAGCAATTGTTGCTTGGGGACTCCTTGGAGTTTTTACAGTTTCCATAGAAAATTCAGGCTGTGAGGGTTTGTGGGCCTTTTTTTTTCTCTCAAAAGTTTTCTTGTTAGCTGATTTCCAGTCCAGTGTCTGTTCAGACCTGCCTTCAACATCTCTCCTTCTTTTTACTGTGCAATAACTTTAAGACAACTGAAGCTCACTGCTTGCTCAAATCTACCTCATTTGCAGAAATTGCATCTGAACTACTTGATCTGGCAACAATTCACAGCTCCAGAGCAGGCACGCGTGGGCTGGCCTCATCTCAGCTCCCTGGCAGGGCAGAACCTGAGCACTCGCACACCTCTCCACTTGCTTATTTACCCCCTAGCAATTTTGGAGACAACAGGGGTTAGGAGGGAGATACCACATCCTGCAGCTACCCTGGTCAGGGTGGCTGGAACATTACTGCAGTACAAACCCATCACATACTTCCCATAGAGGCTTGGAGAAGCACCAAAGGGTGGAAGGGAATTGAGGGACCACGCAAGGTTCAAGCGGCCCATGTAAGCAATCCTCCTATGGACTTTAGAAGAGCAAAGCAGACTGGTTTGGAGGCCCTGAGGTGCTCAATGAAGCAACAGTTTTAAACACCATCTTGCAAGATGGCCAAATGACTCAGTGATTTCTCGTGGCCACATCCATCAGAAACAGAACCCAGGTTTCCTGCTGCATGCTTATCCCATAAAGCTTAAGAGGTGGGATTAAGCCATTCCTCAAACATGTGCAAAACCCAAACGCTCCTGGACTGTGGAAATTTTTTAATTTGACTCTGAATTAAGGAACTGGACCCTAATTCAGTGACATTAATAATCTACCAAAAGCTCATGTCTGGAGCTCCCCCCTCAGGGCAAAGCCCAGCTGAAGACAGTGACTCAGCTGACCTTCTCGGGTGCTGGATCAGACCCTGTCTTCTGTCATGCAGGAAGAATTGCTCTCTCACTGCAGAGCGGTAGGTGCCAACAATAGGCAAGAACAGCCTTTGGTTTTGTCATGATCTTGTGGCTGTTGAGCAGAACAGCCAGCACTGTTATTTTCTGCAGATCTCCAATTTTTCAGTTTGCAAGCAGATCTGCAAAACTGCAAAAGAGATTTGCTTCAGGTCAGACCAAAACAGAAATATTTAAAAATTTTCAGCAAACCAAAGAGCCATAAAAGTGTCACTGTATGGTTGAACACAGCCCATCACCAAACTCAAAATGAAATATCTTGTTTCCTCCTTGAGCTTATTAAAAGCTTTTATTAAAAATAAAAGTGAACATAAATTTGGAAAGGGAACTTTACTTCAAATCCAAAGTTTAAATTTTTTGTTTAAAAAGGCTGAAATCGTAGGATCAAAAGTCATTTAGGTTGGAAAAGACCCTGAAGATCATCAAGTCCAACCATTAACCCAGCACTGCCAAGGCCACCACTAAACCATGTCCCCAAGCACCACAGCTACATGGTTTTTGAACACCCCCAGGGATGATGACCCCCCCGTCCCCGGGCAGCCTGTGCCAGCGCCTGCCAGCCCTTTCGGTGCAGAATGTTCCCTCACACCCAATCTCACCCGCCCCTGGCGCAACGTGAGGCCGTTTGCTCTCGTCCTGTCGCTGGTTCCTGGGGAGCAGAAACCGACCCCCCTGGCTACAGCCTCCTGCCAGGCCGTTGCAGAGCCACCGGGTCCCCCCCAGCCCCCTTCTCTCCAGGCTGATTTCCCCAGTGCCCCCAGCTGCCCCCCATCAGGCTGGTGCTCCCAACTCTTCACACTAACCTTGTTGCCCTTCTTTGAACGCACCGTATAAATGAGCCATTTAAGTTTCCCACACATACACACTGTTATTTAAGGGTTGAATGTTTCCATCAAAACAATTAATCCAAAAGGAACACAAATTCCAGAAATGCTTCCTTTGAACCCATTGTGTATTTTTCAGTGAAAAACAAAGTTGTGGCTGAGAAGACTGCTCAGGTCCAGCTGGGAGGCAGCTCAGATGGGGTTGGTTCAGAGTTTCTGCCACAGGCATGACAGCAGAAGGTGTCACAGAAGTGCTCCCTAACCCCTGTCAAGCAGGCAGCCAGAATTAACCTGTCAGTGAGCATAGGTCTGAGCTTACACATCACCTGGCAGTCCAAACCAAACCTGGAATTATCCTCACGAGTCATTGTGCAAGCAAGGTTGTGGGTGCCGTAACGTCCATCCTAGAAAAAGGGACCTGTGAGCAACTGGTGCTGCTACAACCCCTGGCAGGCACAGCTAGGTGTGGGAGCAAGCACAGATGCATGTCCTGTCCTCTCTAAAGGTCACCATAATATTCATGTCATCATCTCTGGTTGGACTGACTCATCCTTCCATACTCAAAGGAGCTGAGCACTAAGCCAGCTCCATCCTATTAATTTATTTCACACATGACCCTGTTGAACAGTGGAGCTTTCAACATGAAAGTCAGGGAGACACCCACATATATGGATATCCAGGAGGTGGAGATGAAGGTGGGAACTCTGGAGTCTTCCTCCGCCTGATCAAGAGCAGGGCCTAACCACAGTTGTCCCAGTTGCCAGCTGAAAGTTCTCCACTGGGCTACTGGCTGTCCCACTATGTTCAGGTATTGTCCTTTCAATGTGATTCCCCATGAACCAGGGGAACCCTTTCCATTCAACATCCGAGCAAAGCCAGGATTTTGAGAAAAGCAAAAGAAAATTGAAGTTGTTTAAACCAGCTTAGCACTTTCTGAAGATAATGGAACAGATCTTCAGGGGGGAAAAAAAACAATCTCAAGTGCCTAACACATGAAAGACAGGTTGCAGCCCAGATCCTACGCTTTAATTAGTAAAAAAGATTGCAGGCATGTCAGAAAGTTAAAAATAAACCAAAAAGTACTGTTCTTTTTGCAAATGCAAGGAAGGAAAAGGGAAATGATTTCCCACAGTTGGACTAAAGTGTCACTAAACATTTGGTTCCACCCACCACATCATTAGTTAGGTGTCTTGTCATACAGCCATTTCCAGTGGGACACAGTGCTTAGGACCAAGACACGCTGGCACTTGAACAACCTCCTGTTCTCACCTCCTTATTGCTCTGCTCCAGACTGGGGCACCTAGTGGCTAGTCTAACCTAGAAGGAAAAAGGAAGAAGCCACAAGCTCCAATCAAGAACTCAAAAGTCAGAAACAGAAGGTTTGGATGTACCAGTCCCCAAAGAGGACAGCAGGCAGAGGTTGTGCAGGGATGTGGGCATGAATCAAAGAATCACAGAATGGTTTGGGTTGGAAGGGACGTTAAAGACCATCCAGTTCCAGCCACCTGCCATGAGCAGGGACACCTTCCACTAGACCCAGGTTGCTCCAAGCCCCGTCCAGCCTGACCTTGGGCACTGCCAGCGATGGTGCACCCACAGCTGCTCTGGGCAGCCTGTGCCAGCGCCTCACCACCCTCACAAGGAAGAATTTCTTCCTAATACCTCATCTAGATCTCCCCTTTCAGTTTTAAGCCATTCCCCCTTGTCCTATCCCTACATGCAAGGCATGAAGTAGAAGCAAATCACTCTGCACATTCCCAGCAAGACTTTGGTAGACCCTGGCTAGCTGTTCATCTCCCAGCTGCAAAGCTCAGCTCGGCACAGGACCTGTTCCCTGAGATCCCAGGAGCCAAAAGCCATCACCTGATAAACAGCTTACCCATGCCTCAGCCATCACTTGGCCACACCAAGGCAAGGTAACATCTTGCTGCCACCAGCAGTCACCTCAAGCAGTGCACACAGGACCTGACCGTGAGGTAAAAGGGGATGTACTGCATCAGGCCACTGGTCCATTTAGACAAGCATCTGTTTCTAACAGGGTCCATAAGGAGACATCCAGGAAAGAGCACAAATAGGGCAAACAGATATAAGCATTCAGGCTATTGTCAAATCAGGAGGTTTCCTAAGACTATAAAGGACTACTGGGGAGATGAGCCACACTAGATTCCTGCATACTCTCATTTGGACCCACAAGGAAGGATCAAACCCACAACCTTCAACGTATTGGGAGCTATAGGAACCTCTTTCATACCCCTGCCCAAAGAGCAGAGGTTGTGTCCATAAGCAGAGCATGCAGAAAAGCTGTGGTATGCAGTTGCATTAATGTAATTATCCCCGGATATACCACACAACTTCCAGCCCCATCTCAGGCTGTGGACTTACAGCAGAGGACAGACATCACACCAGTAACACAATCCAGCAAACACTGCCACAGAGGGAAAACTCTTACTGGGCTCAGCACCAGCCACTCTGTTTTTCCTTAAGCCATGTCATTGCATTGTCACAGGGAACAAGAACTTCCTCAGTCCTCCCCAAAAATACTTGGGAGCAAGACAAAGTTAATGGGACTTGTGCTACAAAGTTAGACAGGTACGTTTTAACATCTCTCCTTCTGCCCAGGTGACAGACTAAGTCTGTCTTACAAAGCCAAGCCTGGAGCAAGATGCTAAATCTAAGAAACACTCTGGGGTGTTTTTTCTTTTTTTTCTTTAAGCAAATCCTTTGCAGCAGGATATTGTGAAATCCAGACGGGGGCCACTGTTAAAATGAAATGCCACAAGCACAAAGGATAGTGCTTACAGCAGAAAGCCTGAGCTACTCCATGCATTCTCATACACTATCTGTACACACACATATTTTATAATTTTTAAACTGCTCTGATTCTCTGCCAGCTGCTGTAAATTTCACCTGGAGAAGGGGATCAAGTCCAGGCCTCATTAGGTTTTTATATTCTTTCTGATTGCTTTTGCAGGCCTCCAAGCCTGCCTCCAAGGGACCCCAGGGTTCAAAGATCAAATAAATTGTCTGGCAGATTTATCAGGTCTCATGGTAGGTAGCCATGTAGTAAACTTCCTTTGCTTTTCTCCCCCTCCCCCTCAATTCAACAGCAGAAAATAAAAGGGACACTAAAAAGAAGATGGTACCGCATCGTCTACTTTGTCACCTCTCTGGTTATAGGATGCTGAGAGCGACGCCTTCTGTGCAGTCTTCACTGGCAGAAAGCAATGGTAGCACAGGAGGATAACAGGCAGCAGCAGCGTAGTCAAACAAGCCAGAAATAAAGCTGTTAGACTGAACATCAGCACACACACACACACAAAAAAGGATAAAAAGAAAAAAACACGCCAAAAAAACCCCAGCCACCACAAAGGCATTTGCAAAACCACCACACTGCCCTTCAAGGAGCTTTCCTCTGGGTACATACCCTCGAGTATTTCTGCAGAGGCTGTTGCAAACAAGGTGCGAACCAGCCCTGCCAGATGCCTGCAGGCAGCTCTGAATCCAGCAGATCATTAGCTCAGAGAACTGCTTTTACCCTTGTTACACAGCTTCCAGTCCTGTATTGGCATGCAGCTGGCCAGGAGTACAGGCAGAACATCCCCGTGTCTGCCTCCAAAGGACCAGGTACGCACAGGGCTTGGGCTCCCCCCAAAGCTGCCCCCTCCCTACTGCACCCCTGTAGCTAAAGCACAGTAGCAAGAAATTTTCTTTGTTCCCAATTTTCAGTGATTAACTGAAATCAAGATCAGACAAATGCCTCTCGAGTTCTCTTTGAAGAACTTTCATGTGCTCCAAAACTTAAGCCTGCAGCACAGTCATTCCCATTCCTGTGGGCACAGTATGGCCCAAAGGTCCTTGTTAGAAGGAACAAGCCTGATCTGGAAGGTCAGTCCGAGAATCCGGGACAACACAGGACTCACAGCCCTCCCAGGCAGTAATTAGCAAGAGAAGATGAGGAAAACCAAAGGGGTTTGGAGGAGCAGCAGTGGGTTTTCAGCTATGATGGGTTGAGGATACAGAAGATGCAAGGCTTGTGGGAGGCAGTTGTAACTTCTGTGAAGCCAGTGAAGGCTGCTGGAAGGACAAGAAAAGGGTTAAGGTGGAAAAGTATGGGAGCCTGGAAGCTCACCTTTTTTTTTTTCTTTTTTAACCCCTGGGCAATTGAGATGGCCAGACAGGAAGGGATAGGAGCAGCAGTGTTCAGGTGGGATCAGTGATGTGGCAAGGCAGATTGTGTTAGTCAGGGATACAAACCCTTTCTCATGAGGCTGAAGAGACAGCCAAGGCAAAGGGGACATGGCTCCAAAGGCTGTCATTATGGAGGAACAGCCTTCCTACCACAACAGTGCAACTTAGACTGCTTCTGCCTAGGTCACCTCCAACAGATACTTGGCTGTCCTCCCATCAGACTACCTCCATGAGATTTTCGGGTGTTAGGAAAGCACATTATATCTACCTACACCTTCCCATCATCCTTTTTAATAGCATCTTATGCCAGTTGGCATAGGGTAATCTATATAGGCATCACCTTCACCAGAGCTTCCCCACTGCTTTTCACCCCAGAACAGCAGTACAGGGTTGAGCATCACATCTTGACATCAGGCAAGGAAGCATGTCAAGAGGCACAACTTTTGCCCAAGGAAAAGAGCAGCTCCCATATTTAACACGAAGATAAGCAGGCTGTAAAAGCAGATAAAAACCCCTCAGAGTAGAGGCACAAACGTGAGCAGCTTGCAAGACCCAGGGATGCTCCTGCATCAAGCTTTGACCAGTCCATGTCATGATTTCCAGGTGTATTGCTGCAGCTGTGGAAAGGGATGAATGCACAGGACCAGAGGTAGAGACATTCTTGTGCTGCCAGCAGAAATCTGTGGGGAGAAAATGTATCCAAGGATTTATTCAGGTATTAAGGGAGGGAGTTGTATCGCAGGACCCCTAAGCCAGACTGACAGCTCTCTCAACCAGCTAACTCACAAAACAAGCCAGGAAAGAGAAAGCTTTCACATGGTGTTTGATCCAGGAGTAGAAACAACATGGAGACAAGCAGAAACACAGGAATAGGCAAGACCAGCTGCCCATAACGTGTCACAGGAGTACTCCACTCAGGAAAGGACAGACCAAACAGGACATTTCAGCATGAATTGAACACCCCAAACCGCAGTGCTCCTGAGAATCCATTGCTAGTCAGCTCACCAACAAGTTTTTGTTTGTATTCCCTCCCCCCACCCCCCTCCAAGGGAGAATAGACTCAAGAGGGCCACCAAATGCCCACCTCCTCACCCCACCCCATTTACCCACTGGGAGGGCAGCCCATACAAATGGAAACTCCCAAAGTTCCATTGCTGCTCGCTCCAAGTCCAAAGCGACTCCCTAGGACTAGCTCCATCCCATGCACACCAGAGTAGCCTCTGCACGGTAGCTAGTAAAGAGATCCTGGGAGGACTTTGAATTTGAGGAACATATCGGTCCCCAACAAACATACACAGAAGGCAACACCAAGAAACCTCAAAGGACAATCAGCCCCTCCTCAGGGCTGTCTCCCACTTGATGCAGCTGCTTCAAAGCTCAGTACCACATCTAGTGGCCTGGTACCCATCTGCTCAGCACTGTGCAACTGGGGTCTCCTGGAAGACCATCAGAGGCACTCCATAATGGCCAGGGCATTGAGACCATGCCAATTTTGGCCTCAACACTGCGTAAAGGAGAAGTCTATGGTCAGCCAGAGCCAGCTGGACTAAGTTCTGGCTTCTGCTAAGCTCTCAGATGGTAATGCTGAGCCCAGTTAATCAACTGTAGCTTTCCACCCCAGAGTTGGCTGCTCTTAGGGGAAGAGGGAAATGATTTCTATATATAGGTTGGTAAGTGCTCTGGGAATGAAAGATCTTTATAAAAAGTCCTCTTCAACATACAGCATCAGCTGTGTTTTTCAGGAGGGGGTTGGAGTTTTGTTTTTTTTTTTTACTTCAAATGATTTTTCCATGCACCAGCTGATCTGGAGTTATCTAAATGAATTTCCACAGGCATAAAGCTTAATCTGCTCTCCTTGCAGACTTCCATATTTTTTTATTATGTCAAGCAGTGGAAATTTCTCAGACCAAGTCAAGGGAGTTGTGAGGTTTACTGCTCTGGAAGATCAGAAATAGCTTATCCATCTAACAGACTTACATATAATAGCAACGCATAAGAAGCATTTGAAATGGGATGTTTAAAAACAAACAGGAGGTATAGAGCAGGCAGTCACATAGACTGAGCTCCATAGCAATGTCCATGCAAAACTGGGATTAGAGCAGGCAGAACATTTTCCATTGACATTTCTTTTTAGTATTTCCCCCACTACTTTAGTAGGGACTTGGACTAATCTCTTTTGATGAAAAGAAAATTTAAGTCCTGAAGTGAAAGCCCCATTTTCCCAAAACAGGCCATATATTATCCTTCCCATCCAGATTTTACATTGATGGTTGCTCATTACCTTGCAATATCACTCATGTTAACCTTTGTGCACAGCAGAGCAACAGCTCCTGCCTGAACAGGCTCCAGAAAGCAGAGCTCAGGGAAAGATGAAGCAATGTACAGGGCATACAAGTAGATGTTTCTTCTAGACTCTTCTGTCCCATCTACCATGGGTCAGGCATGTCAGACCCTCTGTTAGGACCCAGGATTTCCCCAGATGCCATCCCTACACTGAGACCATCCAAGAACATCACTGAATAAGGTTATAGAGGCGTTCAGGCCATAGCTTAGAGGAAGGGACCATCACACATGTCCATTACTGAGCAATACAAGGGTGCAGACTGTTGCCTCACGAGATGCAAGTGAACAGGAAAGTCCTATAGGCTTTCTGCGTGCTGCAAACAGCATCAAGCACACAACAGGCTGGCTTTCCCCTCTACCAGGATTGGGCCCAGGCCCTACCTGCAACTGCAAGTGTTTCTCTCCAAACAGGAGCAAGTCAAATTTGCAATGACCAAAAGGTCCCATGGCAGAGCTCATAAGACAGCATAGCTCATTCCCTCCTACCTCGAGCAGCTCAAGTTCGGGTCCTAGAGTAATTCAGCAGATACCTCTTATGCAAATGAATCCAGCCTGGTGTAATGAAAAGGGGCCCCAGTATGCACCACTGCTGCTCTTCTACTACATGTGGTAACCCACTTCCATGGGGGCCTCTACCACTGCATCAGTGTGCTTACACAGCTTGCAACAGCTCCTCTGTGGTAGGACATATCACTCTGCATTCATAAGATCTGATGAAGACTAGTTACCTATAACATTAATGGCAAGAGCCCTCTAAAGCCTAATAAAGAGATGCATTTTTTTAAACCTGGAAGAGAAAAATAAACCTTTTCTTCCCTCAAAGTTGATAGGATGTAGGATTCTCCTTGTCTAGCCATTGCCATCTAAAGGATAGCTGTCTCCACTTCAGGTTGGAGATCCAATTTTTTTTTTTAATATTATTTTTCAATTAGTCAATGGAAAGAAGCACCTCCAGAGTGAGTCTCATCTCATAAAGAATCCCACCCTAAATCCCTTGGAACCTCTTTTAACTTAGGAAATCCTACTGAAATGCTCTAATTGGTCCAAAAATTATTAGGGAGGGTGACAGAAAGAGACACTGTAACTGCATTAGCCTCACCGCCTGAGGAAACGAGGCTAAGAAAACCCACTACAGAAAACAGAAGGGTGGAGTTTCTCTTCCACTGCCCAGGCCAATTTCAACACATAGAAATCCCACCCATGCTCTTTTGCTCACACAAAAAGCTTGCAGTATGCCTGCTGCCTCTCCAGGAAGGAAAGTGGGTGGAAAAATTACATCACAATTCAGTTTCTCCCCCGCTACTCTTTTATTTAAAGACATTTAATGCTAGAAAGCTGAAGGAGCAGCCAGCATCACTGTTACAGACAGCAAGGAGAAGACACCAGGGCAACTCCCTCCACACAACATTCAGTTGCTTTGTTATGGCAGGCATAACGGGGGGACCTCATCACAGTTTTCCAGTACATAAAGAGCAACTACAGAGAGGATGGAGGTTCCCCCTTCACAAGGAGCCACATGGAGAGAACAAGGGGCAACAAGTACAAGTTGCACCATGAAAGATTTCATCTTTGTATAAGAAATACATAATTTTAGAGTGATAAAAATCAATCACTGGAACATCCTCTCCAGGAATGCAGTAGAGTACTCATCACTGGAGGTTTTCAAGATGCAATTGGATCTTTTTAGATCTGTGTTTTCTTTTCCACAAATGGCTGTACCAGATGATCTTTTGAAGTCCCTTCCGACCTAGGCTGACCTATGACAATAAGAACTACTGTCCTTAAAATGTTCCATGCCGTTTCAAGCCCATCTTGTACCTTCCGCAACAGGAGTCAAAAGAGGGAGTGAGAGGTGTCCTACATCAATTAAAGTCACAAACACTTCCAGTAGCATTTGCTGGGTCTCGCCTACACCTTGCTGCTGTCATGCACCCGCTTACTCCTCGGTGAGGCTGTGCAGAAATAGTACTTAATCTCTGAAGTGCAAGAAGGTCAACTTCACTTGCCTTTTATTATGAGCCATGAAGGATCTTCTGGGCATTGGTTTTCACACTGATCTCTGACCATTGCCCTGCTCCAGCATAGGACACAAAACAATTAACAGCACCCAAAAAGCACGGGGAAGAGCAGCATTGACCAGATATTTGCTAGGATGTAAACCTTGCTCCACTGGAGTGAGGGACCAGCTGTGCCTGTGCACTGTGACACATCCACTACTTGCTGCCTGGGTATTGGTGTCTGATAATAGCATGTCAAGGTTCCCACTTAACCAGGCTTTACCAGGATAACAGAATTTGAACTGTTACTTGGGATCTGACCTATTACCCTCAACCTTGCCGTCAGTATGGGATCATCCTTGGGTGACAAAACACGGTCAAAGTCCAGCCTGTTGTTTGATAGACCAAGAGCCTGGTCAGGTCCCCATTCTGCCCTAGAATGCCTTGGTGCTGTGCAGGCTTTTACTCTCTTTACCTGTGAAACCAAGTTGTAAAGTCATCCTCTTGTCTCTTTAAGATGCACTTTCAAGACAAAGCTTGATTCCCAAAGAGAGTCAACAGCAGCCAGGCACGTCCCACAGAGGTGCCCTGCAAAGCCTCACTCCCACATTGCAAATACTTTGGTACAGGAGCTGCTGTGCACAGCCCAGAAAAATTAAGCCTCCATTAAAGCGAGGGCTGAATTCAGCTCAGACAAAGAAGTTTCTTCCACAGCTTCCCTGAAGACATAATACATCAGTTTAGACCTCATCATTAGGACACTCCTCAAGCAACATTTCCTGTTGCAAGTCTTCTCCCTACTCCTCATTTTTGGACTCCCAACCTAATGAATTTCTGTCTTCCAAAATTGCTCTGGTATCCACCCACCATTTCTCCAACCATAGAGGCTGGTGGGCATTTACCTCCAGAACTCACAAACATGCAAGCAGGCCTGCTAACAAATTAGCCTTCCATCTTCCCTGCAGCCCAGCAATCAGAAGGAAAAAAATGTTTTCTGCATCAGCCACTTGAAAGACTACAGATCACCTACAAGTATTTTTATTGAGGGAGTTTTGTTCTTGTTCTGAATTGTAAATACTTTATGTCTTCCAGGTGTTGGCTACTCAGCTGTCGATAGTGTTTTAGCAGCACACAGCTGCAACATGCAGGTGTGTGCAACTGGCAGCCAGCATGAAACTAAACAGCTGTTGGACTGGGAGAAACTGGAAGTCATTTTCAGTCCTAATGAAGATGGTTTCTTATTAAACTTGAAGCCATGGCATGAAGTTCTATAGGCCTGGAGCAAACCTGCATCTAGAAACAATTCCTTTACAAACCGCTTTGGAGACTTAAGTAATGGAAGACAGCAAGCAGCTAGGGACAGAAAGCAGCATTGGAGACTCTTTGCATGGCCAATAGCAGTGCTGGGACACATGACTCCAC
The DNA here is from genome assembly GCF_017639655.2 of Falco naumanni. Classification (NCBI taxonomy): domain Eukaryota; kingdom Metazoa; phylum Chordata; class Aves; order Falconiformes; family Falconidae; genus Falco; species Falco naumanni. The sequence goes on along the minus strand of NC_054054.1, from coordinate 38,625,829 downwards.
ACAAACCTGCTCCATAGATGGTGAAGGACTGGGGAGGTCTTTGCAAGGCCAATGCAAGAAACTAGGCAGTGCAAGATCAGCACAGTCAAATCAGGATGAGGGAGGGAGAAGACTGTACGCACCTGTAGTTTTAAGAGGTATTTAGAGGAGCAGAAGTGCTCACTCAGGTTGGAAGAGAAGCCAGACACAAAATCACATAAAAGCACAGGATTACCAAACAGCCCACCCAGATAGTTGAGTCCACCTCAGGTACACTTTGCAATCTCTCACTGGTAGTTCAAATGCAGGCTTAAGACCCAGCATGTCTTTAGGATGAGATCTGTTAACCCAGACAACAGCATGCCCTGATTCGTTGATACATCCTGGGTCTGTGGCACTCAAGGACACAAACTTCCACCAGGAAACAGTCTTGTCCTCAGGCTGATTTTCTCTCCCCAACTCTGAATAAGTCTTTTCACAAGAGCAAGGAAGGCAACCATAACTTTGGCTCAAGTCCTAGGTTCCTGACCTTTTGAATTGATAAAATATTGTAGGGGGAAGGGGGTTCCAAGCAGATATTCGAATTTTAATAGCAGGAAGTTTGCACTGGCTCTGTCCATTTGTTTCACACATATCCCCTTTGAAATTATCTGGTAAGCATGATGACAGCAGCCATGAATTTCAAGCTAACATTTATAACTGCTAGTATTTGTCCCCTGAGATTTCAGCTAGTTCATTTTCTGGTTGTCTTGGTTTAGGTTCAGCTGAGACTGAAACAGTTTCACATCCCTTCCAGTTTTAAGTTCACAAAATGCTTTAAAATAACCCTTCAGTCCTGCTTGGGGTAAGGCAGAAAGCAACGCTTTCACACTCACACTCCATTTAGGGCCAGCTAAGCCCTGGGTTTGTCATTTACAGCTATAACCAAAGGAGCCCCTGGAGCTGATGCCACACCACAGATTGCTCCAAGATGCTTATCAGAATGGTGAAGAAATAAGGCAAACAATGAAGTGCAAGGACCACATCACCATCTGATCTGAGACAATGCTGTTTCACAGGCTCCAAACTCTGCACAACGCCACCCCAGCAAAGAAATTTCACTTGTTGGATTCCCAGCTATGAACATCCCCTTTGAGCAGGCAGCTGAACAGCACCGCTAAGCCCACAGCAGTCTGCTTCGGTGCCAGGTTATTTTTCTCCAGCTTAGCATTAAGGCAGCTCAAAGGCAAGTCAAGCACCAGGGCAAACTGGGAGCATGTAGCTGGTATAGGGCAGGGATCAGGTCAGATACTTCAGACTTAGTCCAGAAAGGAAGAAGTTTAACAGCTGATAGCAGACAACAAAAAAATACCTAGTTAATCTCTAGTATTCCTTATGACTAGAGTGGAAATTGGGCACCTAATTCTCCTCGGCAGGTAGCAAATGCCTTTTTATACAGCTTCATAGATGATTTGTCAGCTAGGTAGCACAGCCACAGAAGGCATAGGTCTGTCTCCCCACCACTCCTAAATGTATTCATAGGACCAGTTTCATCTCAGGTTGGTTCCTGGGTCTGGATCACCATCCAATGTCCAATAATTGCCATTAAAAAGGAACAAGCAGCCAGGGCAGGCAGTACTGCTTCTTTTGGCAGTGGCCCTGGTTTAATCACTATGTTAACTTACACCCAAGACTTTTTTTGTAATAAAAATGAACCAATTCAAATTGCATGTAGAATTTTGATTGTAGGAAAACTAACAGCAAACTTGCTCGCTGCCCAGAGTGGAGAGACAGTTTTGTTTTGGTTTTTTTCAACTTGACCATTTGCTGAATGTGTTTTTGAAACAGGGGTTCATTCCCCAAGAAAAAAAAAAAAATCACTCATTGCCCAAAAGCAACTAGCAGGTTAGAAATGTTTTGCTGTGCATCTTTCTTAATCCTCAAATTCATAGGTAAAGAGTGCTTAGCCTGTTCCTAGCAAAACTGGAATTAAATCAGTATATCAGGGAAAGATTTAATCACCTTCCAATAAATATCTTTTTGCTTTTGAAAGGGAAATTACTTCTAAGAAAAGTCCAATCTGTTCATTTTAAGAACGTGTGAAAACAAACCCTTGGCCTTAATCTTCAAATTTCCTGAACTTTAGCACTTCTTGCAGTGCTCTTAATTAAAATTGGTTTGGTTTAAGTATATACATTGCAGCAATAAACCAAGCTTTAGGCTCCTCTTCTGTAGTGGAAAATGGGCTGTGGTGGAGAGGGAACATCTGTAGCCCCTGGAGTCATCCAAGGCCTGGCTGCACAAGGTTATTAAGATAACACCCTTAAAACCCAGCAAACAGGTTAATTCTAAATATTACCCCTTTAACGCTGGGCAGGTTTGAACCACCTGAAGACAGAGGAGCTGTTATCACATCCTTCTCCCTCCCTCCCCCTCCTTCACCATGATAGTTTTCACCAGCTCCACAACGGATGGAGAACATGCACTCACCACTCCATGCATCACCACCTGGCAGGTGCATGGGGAAGGGTTTGGCTTTCCTGCACATCATGCTTTCTTGAGGCTGTTTTACTGAAGCTTACTGGCTGGTTTTCCATCAGACCTGTGTGTGAGAAAGCTGGGTTTCCCTGAAAAAAGCAATCTTTTTTATTTAGACTAAGCTTATACTTTCCACAAGAAGTATTGCCTTTTTTAAAAAAGAACTCCAAAATGCTTTGAACCAGCTACGCACCACTCAAATTTGTGTTCTTTGCCAATCAACTGAGCAGTGACTCTATCTCCCAAAGTTCATCATGTGAAGAGATTCCCCAAAAGGGAGTCAATCCTGTTGCAGGAAGGGCAGGATCCTCCCTGGGAAATGCAGTCTAATCTGAGAAGACCACCTATACATAGATGAGACTGGAGAAAATGCCTGACAGGCATAAGTGGCAGCAGATGGCTGAGAAGCACAGTAGCAACTACACCTGGTACATCCAGCACAAGATCCAACTCCACGCATGCAGATGTGCCCATGCCTACACACCATTTGCATCCCATGCCGCAGTAGAAAGCTTGGAGTAGCTAATCTGTAGTGAAGACTCTGCTGTAACTGGCTGCTGCTTGAGCCAAAGGGCCAGGTTAACTTAAAATCCACATTGCACTGATGCTTCCAAAACAAATAGCATCGTTACAGCCCTTAGAAGCAGCTATGGTCTCCGTCTCATGCATCAAGCCATTACCAAGCTTTAACTAACACGCAAATCCCAGAAAGCAGTGAAGTCTCACCTCAGTCACACTGCACTGTCTAAAACTTCAATGATTTAGCTTAATACACCACTTGCCATCAGAATCCACGTCAGGCAGAAGTACAGAGGCGGCAGCATTTCTGGAGGATAACCCAAAGGACCTAAGCAAGGTGCTTTGCCTCTCCCCAGTAACCCCACAGGAGCCTGGGCTGCTGAAGGTATATTCAAGCCCCCAGAACAGGTGGCTTAAACACCACGATCAAGGCTTTGCTGGCCCAGACACCCTAGCCAGGCTTGTACTAGTGAGGTTCACCCAAAAGCTATACTGGGATAAAGCTTCCACAGCACCAAGAGCTGCTGCTGCTGCTTGGTGTCCAAAGGAGAGCAGGAGCCAACGCTCCTTTTGAAACCACAAGAGACTCAGATGCAAGGCATTTCTCCACTCAGAGGCTGATCCCAATCATCCCAGTTCCCAAATACAAGGTAGAAGGTTACAACCATAAGCTTCCTGGGGTAGGAGCTATTTCTTCATTACACACCTGAATATCACCAACACAGGGACCCCAATTCCCAGTGTCAGTTCTGGATGTGTGTTACAGCAGCAGTAACACTCAAAAGAAAAAAGTAATTTCCCCACTGATTTGTGCCTGCCAAGAGGCACACTCCCGACCATACTTACCTCATACATGACACAGGATCATAGCAGCACAGCCATGTTGTCTCAGTTGGGTCACAGCAGCCTAAAAAAAAATAAGCTTCAAGTGCATCCTTTGCCAAGTATGCAGAACCAAGTTAGAAAAAAACAGTCCCAAATTGTTTGAGCACATAATAATATATATAGGAAGACAAAGTGTTTCATTTTGTCACATTCACATAAAATCTTTAGGCAGATACTTTTCTTCTCTTTAACCTAATCAGTTGAAGTCTTTCAAAAAGCCCTTAACATCTGATAAGGGGAGGGGTGAGGAGGGGAAACCAATTCTTAAGTAGAGAGACGACTTGCCCTGTAGGTCAGCCTTAAAAGGTACTTCATATTTCTTCTTGTTCCTCAACCAGCCAAAAAATAAACTGTCATTTGCACTGTTCTCCTGGCAGGTCATTGTTTCTAATAACTGAGTGCCCTGGCAGTTACTTACATTTTGAACAGTATTTTAACAATGGACTGAGAGCAGTTATAGACCTCAAAAGTATGTTTCCAATATTCATTCTCTTCATTTAGGATAATAACCTTAATAAATTTGAGCTCAATTTAATGCAGAAATTATTTCATTTTATTAAGTTACTGATTGATGATTCCAACATACTTCTATTAGGATCCAGCTATTCCATAGACAAGCTAGCTTTGGCCTAAGCAGTAGAGCTAAATTTAATCTTCCTCCAGGCTTTTTATGCTTGGTCAGAAAGATTTTACACACACACACCCCCCAAAAAAATATCACACTGGGAACCTCAGCAGGCTTCCCTTAGTCGTAAGGAAGCAAGAGAAGTCCACTAGAGTCAGGGGGTACAGTATGTCATAAGTAAAATCTGGCTTAAAGACCTATGAGATGTCTGTCTATTCCTCCACAGAAGGTAACTTCAGCCACCTCCAGCTGATACCAGCTGACCATTTCTTCACACACATCATCCCCACAATGTCTACATGAAGGTTTGTTGGTATGTTTAAGGAGCTGGATGCTGATCGTTGGAAAGGTGTCACTCAGATGTTGAACAGCTGCCTCTCCCACCACCTCCCATGGTCAGAGCTTGGACAAGACCACACAGACTTGTGCAACCTGAGGTGTCAAAGCATGGCATGGTGAGAGGGTAATGAGCAAAGCACCAGCTACAGCAAACTGACATAGCTCATACTCCCTGCAGGACCCAGAGCTGCAGTGAGGAGGAGGAAGGGGGACAGGCAGCATGTAAAGGAGAAGGCAACCAAGGAAGCAGCATCACAGCAAAGAAACCAGGTTCCAGGGACTGACAGAGCTGGGCAGTAACAAATAGGGGAAGGAAAGCAGGAACAGCAAGGCCTGCATATACGAGAGTTCAGGAGTTACTGGTCCCCTTGCTCCTGCAATCCAGCAGCTCCCACCACCAGATACCAGTAGCCATTCCTGGAAAAGACACTCAGCATAAGATTCAACTCTACACAACCAGAATACAGGCACACACAGCTAAGACAGCCAGCAGAAACATTCAGTCAATAGCAAATGTTAGAGACAGCTTCTCACTACACCTTAGCAGAGTAGCTAAGGCTAAAAAACCCCACCAACAAGCTACTGTCCCAAGAGCCAAAGTGAACAGCCAGGAAAAAAAGCCCTTACCTTTTTACCACTCCTCAGAGCTCTTCCACCACCTCCCCCCAACACCCAGCCCTCAAACAGCTGCAATGATCAGCCCTACCTTATGTAGCCTCCCCAGCCCTCCCATCTCCAATCACTTCTGGGAGCATCAGGGCTGTATAAGGCTCAGCTGCTGAGGACAGTTTATCTCTCTTCCCTCTGTATGCTAGGGGTTTTTTTTGTTTGTTTGTTTGTTTTCTCTTCCTCTTTGTTTCTTGATGATGCTAGTACTTTGATGGTTTTTTAAAAAATATTTTTGTTTAGCTTATGTAAGATTGTGATAGTGGTATTAAAAGACTGGGTAATTTTAAGGCCACCTCTACTTGCTATTCTTCTGAGCTGAACTGCTACTTAGTTACTATTATCAGCAGGATGGGATGATGCTTAAACAGCAGCGAGTAGTGGGTTGGTGGTCCCTAGAGATGGACTTGGTACAAGATAAAGAGGGAGTTGGAGGCAGTGATGTGGTATTGTGAGATAAAGGAGGTAGCAGCAGCAAAGGAAGGTGTCAGCATGTGCCTGGGCAGCTGTGGAGCTTCCTCCAGGAGGATGAAGGCAGGAGCGAAGGAGTTATTTGATGTTGGGTGAGCCTGGCTGAGTCGAGGTGAAAGAGAAGGACTCTGCCACAGGAAAGCCAGAAAAAAAAGCCTGAGGATGGCAGAGAGAATCAGTGATCAAATGAGCTGAAAGGGGCAAAGAGATCCTAGCTGAAAGGATGTGGGGCTTGTTGGAGGAGCAGGAGGTGGGGCTGTACTAAGTGAGAGAGGCAGCAATTACAGCTAAAAGAGGAGAGTGAAGGGGCCTCTTCTTATGGTGCTTGACGTCCTCCCACTGACTTCCTCACTCTCCTTGAAAAGCATCCTGTGGGTAGGTAATGCAATTGTAAAGATAAAAGTCTGTAAGCAGCCTGTGTGAGAGGAGTTTTGTGTGTGGTTAAGAGCTTTGTCGTTAGCCCAGGAGATCACAAGCTAAAGATTTAGGGGTCCCTCTGGAAAGCACTATCTATTCCACCACCCCAGGGTCGTGGTGGAGTCACCATCCCTGGAGGTGTTTAAAAAATGCATAGATGTGGTGCTTAGGGACATGGCTTAGTGGTGGGCTTGGCATTGCTGGGTTAACAGTTGGACTTGATGATCTCAAAGGTCTTTTCCAACCTAAACAAGTCTATGACTCTATTTAAACCAGCCCACCCTGATGCCTAGCTTTTGTTGGACTTTGAGGGATCACAAACATGGGAGGACTGCGGTGCCAGGGGAGCAGTTTGGTGAAAGCAGTGAACCTGTGGGCATTTGGAGGCAAAGTGACAGGGCTGAAACAGTAAAACAGTTGTAATAGAGCAGAAAGATTCCCAAGCTTTCTTGGGTAACTTCTCCACCCATAACTTAATATTTCAGCTAGCTAAAAGCATGATGGGTGGGGAGGCAAGTTAAATTTCTGTTAACTTACTTCAGGTCATTACTCCGGAGGGAACTTTGCAAGTGGGACGCATTCCTCTGGTGATCCCTGGAGTCCATCCATGTCCTCAGACCTCTTTCCAAGTGCCTTGTGCTTGATCAGGTGGAGCACAGGGTGGGATGGGGATTGCAGAAAGGCAGAAGGTGTTCCTTGTTCAGTCACCACGCTGGCGGTCTCGGCTGCTGTTTGGAAAGGCTGTGTGCAGCGTGGAGACCTCCTCAGAGGATTGACTCAGACGCTACCGTGTGGTGTTTGGACAGCTCCAGCATCTGCAATGCTTCGGCATGGTCTTTTCCAAGGAGATAAATCTGCTGACTTTCCTCCTGCCTCATCCAAGTTCCAGGAATTCCTTATGCCCTCAACTGAGTTCCCATTTACCCCCCTGTTTCTCTGTGAACCCAACAAATACTCTGAATTGTTCCAAAAAATACCGAACATTTCATCAGGCATTTAACAAAAAAAAAAAGTGATAAGCAAGAGAGACTAGAAATTATTTTGATGCTGAAATTCTGGGTGTTAATGAATAACATGCAGTCTGGCCAGCTGGGTGGCTTTTGAAGGCAGGTAAACCTACGAATGTGTTTTTTATCAACTCATCTAATTTCCTTGACAGATGGGGGGGGGGGGGGAAAGAAGCAAAAAAAAACCTAACTCCTTGATTTCTCACTCTGAGCCAGATCTGAAGGATGAGAAATCTCAAGCTTTCAATAAATGTTTTACATGGATAAAAGCTCTATTTTTGGTTCTGCTGTGTAAAAACAAAAGAAAATGAATAACATTGTCCCTGTTGGAGTCAAGCTTTGTTTCTCCTTTTTAATTCCTTTTTCCTTTCCACACTGTGAAGGGAGCACGCCAGGGGTCAGGCACAGTTCAGAAACATATACAGTCCAGGCAGGATTTTACGATTCCCCTCAGCAGGAAGATTGGGTTCTTCTCTGACTCCCAGATCCACAAATGAAATGAATTTCTTCCGTAATAATGAACACTGGCCTGTTCCAATACAGAAATGGCACCAGTACAAGGTAGAAATGAATCCAAAGAAGATGATCTTGAAATATCTGCTACTGCTTGTTATTAGATTTCCTGCAAAACCTACAATCTTTCATTAAAAGTTTTATATCAAGGAACAGTGGTCCGCCAGCAGTTGTTTAACTAGAGCACAGAGAAATGCTCTAACCTGGCTTGCTCTCCCCAAAAAAAGGGGATTAAAACAGATGAGTGAGTGAATTTCTGTATGCTGAATAACAACTGTGTGAGCAAAATAGCCTATTGCAGAATAGAGAAGCTTGTGTGATAGCCTATGGCAGGAGCATATGAGGAGAGACAAACAAGTCTCTGTTTCATCATTCATCCCTCTCCTGTGTGAGACTTGTTATTTCTATTCAGCCACCGGTAGGAGAAAGTGCAACAGCATCATCTAGATCTCAACAATATTTCCAGGACTAGAAAAGAGTCCCAGGCCACTTGGAGGAGAAGCACCTGGCCACAGTGGCATACCCCAAGAGCTGCTGGCAATGTAGTAATTGAGGAAAAGTTATCTCCTTTTCCATCTGGGGGTGGAGATGGATGGGAATGGAAAGAAATACCCCCTCCAGAATACCCATTTCTGGTAAGAACGGTTCTGTGCTGGCCACAGCTAGCTGAGGTTGGGACAAGACCCTTTGGCAGCCTCAGCACCTTCCTGCAGGCATGGTAGCAGCCAGGCTCCGCTTGCTGTGAAGCCCAGAGACCGATCCCTCTCTCATTCCCCACATGGTGGGAGTGATGTGGGCACCACCTCTCCGTTACCCCCCCCTGCCCTGTGACCCATCCTTACCCCTTCTCCTGAACCCCGCAGAACAGGTACCACTCACATAGCCTGGAGGCTTCCCAGACAGATGCAGCAGCAAGGAGCTGGGGGAAGATGATGATCCAGCCAATTAGCAGTCAATGACTGAGCCATGGCCCACCTACGGACTCACCACTGTCCAGCTTCCAGCCTTGGATCTCTTTCCAGCTGATACCATACGCAGGCAGTCTATTTAAGAGCTTGCCTTTTGGGTAGAGCCTGCTGGAATCTGTACTGTTTTTACTACTTCTTCAGGCCAGTTTTTCTCAGTCTTGGCCAGCGCCCCTGATTTCCAGCCTCATATCACACTGTAGTATCGTTTTATTTTATTCTCGGCAGCTGCTTGAGCTTCCAGGCGGGATAGACTGGAACTGAGTATTTTCTTGGAGAAGCCTCTTGCTTCTGGGGTGGGTATTGGTTGTGCAGCCAGCCCCAGTTTCATCAGGAACAAAGAAATTAAAACCTCACACCAAGTTCTGAGTTGCTTCATCGTCAAGCTAGCCACCTGATGTGAAATAAAGGGGAAATGTGGTCTCCTGAAGGTAGTCCCTTGCTCTCTCCTTGGTGCTTTACTTTCCTACCTTGACCAATGTATCACCCCTCCACGGGGGGCTCGCTCTGGCTGAAAGGGCATGTCTATAGCTGGTAGGGCTGCATGTGCCTGGCACATCGCCTCCGGAAAGAAATCTGCCTCTAATAAGCCCTGCTGCTGCTTCCAGTCCTCATCTGGCAGCAGCAGGAGCATCTCTGCCTGCACTCCATTTCATGAGGTCACCACAGCCCGAGCACGCGTTGTTTGTGTGACAGCACTCCTACGAACCGTGAGGAAGCATTGCATCGGAGTAAGACTCATCCTCTCCCAGTGAAGCTCAGTTGCCTCTATCTAGCCATTCACTCATTGGCCAAGCAATGCACCTGTGTACATGCAAAGAGGGCCAGGGGAAAGGATGGCAGGCCGCTGATCAGTGGGCTCACCATTGCAGTGGCCCATTGTTGTCCCCCCATCCCAGCTGTGACGTGTGGTGCAGACATCTCTGCCAGCTCCAGCACGTGCATGGGGAAACGGCCCCAAGAAATGCCCCCCAGGAAGGAAATGTGGAAGGCACGCTCGGCAGTGTTTGGCACCATGCATCTATGGGAGAGGTTTGATCTTGGAAGGCAGAAAGGAAAAATGTTTCAAGGACTGCTTAGATAGAGACCACCCTTCCAGCAAGACACAGCACCTTGGGAGTCTTGTGATTAACCTGCACCGGGAGAGGCCTTCTGCTTAGCGGTGGCAGAGACAGCAAAAAGAAATCCTAGATCCAGTCTCATCTGCAAGGGGAATTTGGTGCTTGGAGGATAAATACCTATTTTCATTTTGGAAAGTAGACCGGGCTCACCCACAGACTCTGGCAAAGAACTCCACAGGAGCTGGGAAGGGGGTCAGGGTTTTGGTTTCGCGTCTCGTTGGAAATATGGCACACACCCCTCATTCCTTCCCCTAGCAACATTTTGTTTCATGCTGACTTGGGGAAAGAGTATGGCCCCTTCCAGGCCAGCCCATGTTTTTATGCAGCACTGCAGGTTCTCTGTGGAGGTCGGCTGCCCGAGAAGTGGCAAAGAGGCCAAACCTCTGTAGGGGCTGCTGAGAACACAGCTGGAGGTGGCAAGGCTCACAGACAAAAAGCAACTTGCTGACAACATCCAACTAAGGGGAGGGCTTTGGGGCTTTTTTTTTTTTTTTTTCTGTTCCACCTCCAAGGAACTCCCTGTTCTTCACTCCAGAAGCTTCTGGCGTAATAAAAAAAAAAAAAAAAAATAGAGCTGAAAGCCATGCATGGGAGCTGGCAAACAGAAGAAGAAAAGCAGGTAGGGTCCTGCATATCTATTCCTTCACCTTCTGGAGAGAACTTTCCACATAGGGTCCTTGAGGGAGTTGCTAATGGTTGGGCCTGAAGACAAGGCTGAGATGCCATTAGCAGCTTTTTGCTGAAGCCTGGGAGAACAAACCCTTTCCCTCGGTCTGCTGCCATGAACTTCTCCCAGAATGACTGAGCTGGACAGGCAGTCTGGGAGCAGTAGAAACCTGGAGCCATCTCTCCTGGAGTGCATCCTTGCATGAGATGTGCTCCAGCAGGCTCCAACAAAGTTTGCTCTGCTTCAGCTCCCACCGTGAATAAGTTTTTCACGATCAGGTCACTCATTTTCTTCTCCACACACCTCTTGCTTCTATATAAACTGTACAAGTGCAAGGGTATGGTGCCATAAAGAAGTGATGCTTAATCCTCTCAGTCAACAGGCTTCGTAGCTTTGCACATGAGCTGAAAGACATATGCCTTACCACTTCTCTCAGAGGACTTCTGGAGGCCAATGTCTTCAGGAAGGCACGAAGACTGATGCATGATGCCCAAAGCTTGTCCTTCCCTGCAGCAAAACATCTCTGAAAAGGAGCCAGTGTTGTTTAAGCCACCCATAAATGCCAAGCCAAAAGCTTTAACATGTAAAAATTCAAGCTGGTGCCTTGCCTAAGTGCAGAAGATGAGGAGCCTTATGATGAATATTTCATGATTACTTTCTAAATTCTCAGCTTATATATGGATGCGGCATGAGGCTGTACTGTTATTTACCTTTCCCAGTCCCACCCTGGGTCCAGTCTGAGATCTCTTTGTGCATCCCAATTTTTTCTGTTAAAATCTTTAACCAAATTCCATTTCACTTGTATTAATATAAATCATTTCAGAGTGGATCTAGCAAGAAAAATAGCATTGCAACTTTTTATTATCAGACCAAACTTTCTATTATTGTTCACAAATAAAGATAATTTTATTTAAGTCCTGTTACAGTTAGCATTCCCTAATTTGGATAACAATGTTCACTGAAAACCAAAACCTGGATATTCAGCCTTCTTGTACATAACTTCACTTCTTTACCTTTTTACTTGCTGAGAATTCCCAGGAAATCCAATAATTCAATTTTTTTTTAAAAGAAATCCACAAAAGATGTTTTCTGACAAAGCCATTTATCTCCAAGCTAATGAAATCTGACCTACCCTAGCCTTACGTGAAAGCAGCCTTTGATTCCATAATGAAGACTAAAAGGGCTTTTGTTTAAAGAGCTACTTTTTCAAAGTGGTCTAGAAGGCTCATGTATCAGTAGATTGGCCTGAAAATTGCTGCCGTGCCTTTGTAGCTGAGGTAGGTCTCGTGGTGCAAATCTGGAGCCACTGTCTCTGGTGGATTGGGACAGATCCTTCTCTAGTCTACGTGATGGGCATTTCTGGCATCCAGTTTTTACTGTTTCTCCTCTGGAGCTGTAGACAAAACAAAACAGGTGGGACGTGACTCAAAAAATGAGATCATTGTCCTCCTCTGAGCCAGGGGACAGCATGGAGAGCCTTCCCTGCTCGTGGCAGAGTGAGTTTCCTTCTGGTCCCTTCGGGCCGCGGCTGTGTCCAACATCTGGCACACAGCTACAGGGATGTCTGAGCAGTCAAGGCTCGGGTCTCTTCTTCAAAGCTCTTCCAAAGTCACGCAGCCAAAAAAGTGGAAGCCTTGGATATAGCTGGCATGACCAACTCTCCAAGCCTTCTGGGTAGAGCTGAATTCATGTCCCAAGCTGCCAGGGAAAGAAGAGAAGCAATGCAGAAAATCTGCTTTTCTCTTGCAGTCAGAGCCTGGGGTGAAGTCCCATCTCCAGGTCTGGATTTCGATATGCCAGATCCTCACGGGCTGGGATGAAACCTCGGACGAGAGGTGTCCCGGTGTTCAGCCAGACCAAGATGAACCCCGTTGTCTTCTTGAGAGGCCCTCCATCACAGCTGAGCTAATCTCTGGTCTTGTGACAGGAGGGGGACTGCAGAGTTCAGGACACAAATCCATCCTGAGGCCTACTCCAGAAAGAAGAGCTTTGGGAGGGGGGACATGGTAACAGGCAACAAGCCAGGCAACTGCTCAGGCCAGTGGAGAGCACTGTATGGGCCACAGGTTTCCCATTCTGTCCCAAGATAAAAGCAAATAAATAAGGACAGAAATATCAATCTTGTCCTCCAGCAGGGACTGAGTCACCAGGACGGTGGGCCACGATGGGGACAGGGACACCACTCGGCTACAGGAGGGCCCATTTACCAGCAAGGTGTGTGTCTGCTTCACAAGCACCAAGTAGCTTTGGCAGGATCTCCACTCTTGACAGCTTTAAACAGAGCACAAAGAAAAGGCTGTTTAAAAAAAAAAAAAAAAAAAGGAAAAATGTCCTTATTTTAAAAAAAGCAAGAAGAAAAAAATTCTTCACATTTAAAACTCTTTTTATTGCCCTCATTGCTTAAGATAGCGTTACCATAAATCGACTCAACCATAACATTATTTGGAAACCAAAAGGATTACCACATCTATTAGAATATTTAAACCATATGTCTGGGGTTCAGAGCTCCCAGTCCCACAGTGCCTGCACACCCTGGCCAGCAAGGCTTCTGCTCCTGTTGGCAAGGAGCTGCTAGCTCTTCACAGAGGGGAGGGCTGTGTCCCTCTATGGATATGGTGAATTGGGCATTTCTTTGTTCTTTTTTGGCAGCATTTAGCCAGCGGCCACGATGCAATTTATCAATAATATCAAAGCCACACAGCACCACTGCCCCATTGCCAGCAGGAGTGTGAAGCCTGCTGTATCCCACAAGGTGAGTGGCTCCAAATTAATAGGGGCAGGATGGGGAGAGATCGCATAAATTCACCTGGTTCCTCTAGGCTCCTAAGTAGACCTGAGGTGGACCATTCCTCAGTGTCTGCCTTTAGGAGTCCAGGTTATGAACAAAGGGACTTATGAGGAGACTAAATTGGTTATGAGTAGAAAGCAGACAGATCTCTCAATGCACATGTCCCCTTGGAGCCAGCAACAATCCCCAAAACACCTCACCCTTCTCCCTCCTTGGATGCAGTTCATGGCCAGACAGGGGTGTGTAGAGATCCTCCCAAGAGAATGACTGCATCTCCGGGAGACAGAGGCTGCATCTTCAGCACCTCTTCCTGCTGACGCAGGGCGTTGTGCAGCTCCAGTTCCACCCAACCACCCCTGCCTCTACAGGAGGATGGTAAATAGGTATAAATCCTCTGCCTGTCTGCACTGGGTCTACGCAGTGCCAGATCCAACAGCATGTGATGAGCAGATTCTTTGGAAAAGGACAAATCACTCTTGGAGTCTTTCTTCCCATAGCCTGTGCAGAGAGGTGGCCACATTCAGCTGGGATTTTTAGGCAGTGCCTTCAGCCTGCTGTGCATATTTTAACCCATCCTCATTCAAAACTAGCTAACTGAATTATTTCACTTTAAAAAAAATTAAATCTGCCTTCTTTTAGCAGAGTTGGTTTTAAACGTAATTTAAACATTTTAACCATCATTTTAGCCATAATTTCTTTGACTGGTTTGAGTCCATGGCTATACCAACACTGTCATTGACATAGCCGGGGTGGGGCAAGCAAGGCTGGAGGCCCCGTGGCAGGCACAGAGGGTCCTCCCTAGCCAGGTCTGGTGAGGAAAGGCTTGTATGGTGGCACCCCAGCATGCAGTCTGACCCACTGTGAAAAACACATGAACTGCAGCAGCATGTAGGACTCAAGTCACCATGACGCTCAGCAATGGCTGGAGGGAAGACGACACCACCAAAGAGCACGTAGGCAGTGGAAAGATCCTGAAACAGCAGATTAGGTGAGCTATAATTGAGCTATAAACATTGAACCACCATCCAAATGAGGTGAGTTGGCACATCTCTTTAAGGCTCTGATTCAATAGTTTATAAACCTGCCATTTTTCAGCTGTCTGCTCTGACCTTTTTCCCATCGTTTCTACCCAAAGCAGTATTTTGCTAGTCAAGTTCCAGCAAAAGTGGTTCTGCCACTTCTGAAAATTACATTCACTAAAAATAGGCTATCTTATACACGAGGGAAAGGAAGATCTTACAGCACTTTCCCCAAGAAATTCCAGCTGGAGGGAAATTACTTGAAGGGAAACCCCATTCATAGATACTTTCTGCTCTCCTAGTTTAGAAGTAATTCAGGGTGGCTGAGCTATAAATCTCCCATTCACTCCTGCTTAAAGATGATGTCCCATAAGAAGAATGCTCCAAATCTTGACCATCAGAGCTTGCAGAGTTTTCCCCAATGGGGCTGCTCTGACCTGCTGTCAATGTGGTCCCCAAGGTTCCAGCACTCCTGCTGTAGCTGCCAAGGATGAAAACACCAAGGGAGGGCAGCTGAGTCTAAGGAGGGGTGAAGTAGGTGAGGAGTAAGGTTTGGAATAGAAAAACTGGGAAACTTCAAGTGGCTAGGAAAGGACACAGTGACAGGGAACAGGAGAAGAAGGACATTAAAACAAGAGTGGTTGGTGCTTTCAGGCACAGAGATGAGTCAAGGGCTGGACAGCAGATCTTGGTCTCAAGGTGAAGGCAAATAACTATCACCCAGGAAAAAAAAATTCCACTGATGGGAGAGATGGGTCCACACATGCTTTAACAAACCTGTTTTCAGGCCTCAGCATGCCTTAAACATACACTAAGACTGTCACAAGGTGGCTGGCACACTGCAGTACAGGCAAGAGGGTCTGGCCAGGAACCCCCCACCCTCCTCTCCAAAGGATGCTCTTTAAAAAAATGCTTAGTAAAGTCCATTAAATGGTCCTCAATGCTTGAGCATTTGGGAAAATTGACTCCAGCCCACCTTGTCCAAGTCCCATAGTAGAACATAGGCATCTTTTCTCCTTTCTTATTTAGTTCTGACTTCACTTTAGGTTTTTGGAGGCAAAACAGTCACATCTGTGAAGAAAAGGTCTCTGGATGTCTGTGCACTGGGGCCCAGAAAAGGAAGCCCTGGAGAAGCTCTGAGGGCACAAAGGGCTCTGCATTCACCAGGATCACGCTCAGACCACCTGTCCAGCACCCGTGGACTGTCCTCTGACCTGCTGCAGGATCTTCAAGTCATGGCCACACATCCAGATCTCAGTAGGCGATGGGAAATTGTACATCGGAATCCTCTTGGCTCCATTTGTCACCCCAGGAGGATATTTTCCAGGATTAACTGGAGGGGGGTCTTCTCTCCCATCAGCATCCAAGCCTTTTTCCAGTGTTCCCTCCAGCCCAGCAAGCAAACTAGGAATGTCCAACTGGGGTGGAAACTGTCTTGAGGGGGGAAATGGAGAGGAGATGCTTGAACAGGCTGAGGTGGAGGGATTTTCCAGCCAGGGTATAAGCTGGGGGTGGGGATAACATTATATCAGGAGCTGCCTCATCTTCAGGAGCCTGGTGCAGGCTGGTCTGTCCAGCTCTTGTCAAAGTGCTGGTTAATAGTGACAGCCCTGGATGGGGCTGGGGGGGCTCTGCCTGTCCCAGTTAACGGAGGCTGGAAAGAGCTGGAAGGTGAGACCAGGGCTGCGTGCCACTAAGGTTTAGCCTCCAGCTCTAGCCTGAGCCTGATTTCTGCCTCATCTGCAATGGAAGGGCTCCCTCTGGTGCAACAGGAATCCTCTCTGCCTCTCCTTTTTTTTTTTCCCTCCTTTTTTTTTTCTCTTCTTCTTCTCCAGGAAAGGCACCTTTGCTACCACATACATGTCTGCCCCAGAGGGGAGGACAGCACTCACCCTGACCTCTTTTCCAGAGTCAAGAAAACTAAATTCCTTGTCCCCCCACCCCCCACTGAAATAGCGTGCCTATCCGTGGCCACCTTAAAAGGGACCAAAATCCCAGGAAACCTTCCCCAGGAGAGCAGGGCAGTGACCATCCACCTCAGAGAAAGGTGACCAAACCTCACAACCCTGTGCTTTGAAACCATCCAGTTAATTGTGGTTGTGTCTGGTAGGATGGGAGCTCAAGTTAAGAATAGTCCCGGTGCCTGGGTACCAAACCCAGCACACGGCATTGCTCTCACCCCAGTCCTTTTTCTAACTCGAACTGGACCCCTTCCCTCTTTGTGAAGTGGTGGAAAAGCTCCGCAGAGGATCTTTGGGATGGGGCAGGTTACAGAGCTGCTTTATTAAACCCAAGACCTCTACCTGCAGGTCAAGGTGTTTCTTGCCCTCTGAACGAGCAGTTGTCCTAGTTTTTTACAGGCTGGAGGGGCAGAGGGGTCTGAACTCTGCTCCCCTGGACCTGGCAAAAGGTCAACAAATAGATGCGGCCAGAAGATGCCATGAGGCTAGAAAAATCCAGGAACAGGCTTTCACCCCCAGCAGCTCAGCACTGCTGCATATCACCTCCCCCCTTATCTGAACAGAAAAGAGGTGCTGCTCCCCTGACACCAAGCCAGGCATCAGACCTCAAGCTCTTCACCCATCCGACAGCTCTGTGCAACCGGGGCAGAGCCCTGCCTGCAGCCAAACACTTGCCTGCACGTTTCCTTCCATCACAAGGCTGTGGGTCACTCCCTCCTGCTGCTGAGGTCCTCCCTTCCCCGGGAACTGGCACACTGCTGTGCTAAACGCTGCCGCTGCCATAGCCAGAGGTGGCTGCATAAAGGCGCTGGGCAAAACACACCCTCAAGAAATAACAGGGAAAGGGGCCTGCAAGGCGACCGGGATCAAAGGTGTGCTGCAATATAGCAGCTGTTGTTCGGATGTCTTACAGATGTGGAGGGGCACGGCTCCATCCAGGGCTAATTCATCTTTCGCTCACAAAACCAATCTGGCAAGGGAGGATTTGAAAGTTCCCACATGATTTTTTGTTTGTTTCATCTTTTCCTCTTTTTTTTTTTTTTTAATTAAGTTTCTCCTGATTGCAAAACCAAATGTAAAAACCTGTAAGTCTGGCTAGCCCTAGGGGAAGGAGCACTCAGAAAGTTCTTGACAAAATTATAATTCCTGCTTCACTTGTGCAGTGAGAAAATGTGCTGGATGCAAACAAGTTGCATGTATTAATTATGGCCATAGATGGCACCATGATTTAAAAAGACAGGAACGAAATAATTGCTATTAATGTCACTGGAACAGAGCAAATGGTTCTGAGGTGGATCCCAGTGCAATCACAAGAGGAAGAAATTTTACATAACCTTAAATAATATTTAATAACTAATTAATGACTTATCTAATAACTGTACATACATATTTTTAACTGGTTTTCTAAGGAGATGAATCTTAGGCTGCAGCTTAGGCTGATTTTCTGTTTGCTAACTAGTTGGCTGAGTAGATGGGAGTGTGGAAATAACCAATTTGGCTATAGGCTAAGGTAGCAGCTGTCTCTGCCTAGGGGAAGAGAAGGAAAAAACAGTTCAAGAGCCATGTTGTGATGAAGCTTGGCCTGGGAAGGATCTGGAGGGGCAAACCAACCAGGGCTGGTGGCCAGACTGAGGACATGGGTGCATGCAAGACCCACACCTTTGTCTAAGAAAGCAGCCACTGGGAAGAACCAGAGGACCAAGGATATTTTTTGTGTTACCCTCCACACTCTGGCCAGCCAGTCCCTGCACAAGGACGAACCTCGCGATCCATTTTTTTGCAGAAGGACAAGTAAATCATTCAGGCTTAGTCTGTCAGCTTACCCCACACCCACCCCCACTGCGTTCCCATTCCCCACACGGCATCTTAGTCCATGCATCCATGTTTCCCTTGTTTCTAACCTTGGCAGGAAGAGCAGTGCTTGGCTGGGCCATGGTGCGTGAACCTCCTTATGGCTTGAATTCATCCCTCCAGTGCTACATGAGAAGAAAGCTGCCCTGGGAGACCTGAATGGGTGCTTGGTGTTCACTGGCCAAAGGGAGAACTCCAGTTTGGCAGAGCTGCCAAATCCATAACCAAATGCAGTGGAAAACAGCAGCAGTGAAAGACCCAAAGCTCCCTCCAGGTTCTGAAGCTCCTTTCTTGGCAGTATCCAGCCATCTCAGCATCCTTCCTGGGGAAATGGACTTTACATTCCAGCCACGCATCTCTAGACTTACAGGGTTATTTTGATTTTTTCAGACACAGCTGTGCCTCTCTTGTTTTATGCACCCCTTTTCTCCTACCCCTTCCCTCTCAGACCTTCCTCGTGCTGGAAAGCCCATTTTGCTGCAGGGAATGCAAACAGAAATTCACCACAGAGATGTGTGATGTGTTACACAGGAGCTTTGAAGTTCTTTTTATTTCCTTTAACCATGGAAAACACCCCCAAAGTTGTCATAAAATGTGCCAGAATTCAGTATGGGACAGGCAGTGGAATTAGATCTAAAATACGGAAAATCTGGGTGGAGACAAAGGAAGAAAGGAAGAGGGAGAGAGGGCGAGAGGGAGAAGCAGAAGAGGGATAAAATTAGAACAATTAATTAAAAGACAAAAGAAAGTTAAAAAGAAATACAAATAAAGGAAAAAGGAAAGAGAAAGAAATAAAAAGGAAAAAGAAAGAAATAAGAAGGGAGGAGAAGAAACAGAAAAGGAGAAGGGAAAGAAGGAGACAGAGAAAGAGAGAGAAAGACAAAGGAAAAAATTAAAAAGAAAAGAAAAAAGAAAGAGAAAAGAGGTGGAGAAGTTCTAATGAGTTTACCAGAGAATTCTGAACAGGAGAGATTGTACATACAATTGTTATATGTTCAAGGGCAATAAAAATACCCCATGAGACCTCCCCTGAAATCAGGTTGGGTTAAAATGCTCAGATCTGTGCTGAGAAGCTCACAATTGCAAGGCAAGAGGCATGTGGCTCCCTGGCTCAGCAGTGGGCTCCTTTCCTTCCTACAGAAAGGGGTGGAAAGAGTTTGCATGGGCCCACGTCACCATCCCAGGGCAGGGGCACAGGGTCTGGGCAAAGCCACCTTCCCATGCCCTGTCCACCAAGGCAGGTGAGTGCAATTACCAGCCCCTGCAATACAGTGAACAGAGGAGCAGGAGGAGGCTTCTTGCAGGGGAGCCCAGTAGTAAGAACGAGGAGGGTGGGGGGGGAAAAAAAACAAACAAAAAATACCCACCAAAGATAATCTGGATTTGGTGAACCCCACTTCATTTGTCCTCCTCAAAGCCTGCTATGATTCACACTTTGTGAGGGCACGGAAAAAGTGAAGAGATTTACCCAAAACCACTCAGGAAGTCAGTAGCAGAGTGAAATAGCTGTCTGGATTCTTGTGTTTTGCATCGGTTTCTCCCAGCAGCTTGCAAAGATTGCTCCTTCCATCATAGGGATCAAGCTTTCATTTTGAGACATGAACATCAAGAGGTGCCATCTGACCCTAAAGCCCAGCACAGGACAGTGGGGACTTTGCACACCTAAGGGAATTATCTTGGCAGTTCTCAGACCTGGTTTCAGGTCTTAAAACAGGGTCAAACCAGGATAAAGTCACACCCAGGTCCTCAGACCCGCTGTTCTCTGTGTCCAGACAGAGATGCATCGCGTAATGATGCACACTGACTAGCAGGGTCTAGAGGCCACCAAACAAACCAGCTCTAGCTGAACCACATCCTCTGTCCTTGGGATTTATTTGATCCAAATGTCCAGAACTGATATCAGCATCATTAAAAAAAAAAAAAAAAAAAGTAACAAAGAAAGAAGGAAAAATTATATAAATCTCAAGTCTCAAACTTTAGATCCTGAATTTTGTGGCAGTTTAGGAGTTAAGCTCAGTCCATTGGGTAGGCAGGACCTCGAAGTATTTCTCCCTTTGCTGTGCACCTGGAGCCATCTCCCCTCACAAGTTTTACAGCTGACAGACCACTGGATTAACCTTTCTAAGGCAGCCGATAGCCCCTTGGAGACCTCGTGCTCTGGCAAGGCATATCTGCCAGGAAGGCTTCCAGTTGGACCAAGCACAGGATACGGCCACGATCCTCAGAGCATTATGTTCTAATAGTTAATTGCTCTCGCCGCTGGAAAAATGAAAAGTGCTTTATTTCCACACCAAATTTGTGGTGGGTGCTTGTGACCAGACTGATCCAGCATAGCATGTTTCTTTTTTATTTATCTGTTTCACACTTGCTTCGAGAAACTTCATCTGGGTTGGGGCCCCGCTGTGGTAGGCAGGCTATAAATCCATCTCTCCAGTTGCTTAAAGCGATGGCTAACCACCCACCAGCCTGGATGGAAACTCGATGACCTGCTCCCTCACACCTGTGAAATTCCTCTGGCTTCAGAGCAGCCCGTCCTGATTTCAAACAGCCGCGGGGACATCAGCTTCCAGCGGGTGGACGTCTAAATCTTCAGCACTTGCGTACAACACCGCAGGCTTTACCAGCCATGGAGAGGGGTGTTGGCCTTTCCCTCACCTCTGAAAGGAAAGGTAAAGAGGGAGGAGGAGGAATGAAAGTCGAGTCAGCGAACAAAGCCATCGTTCCTCCACACTTATCGGTTTTGCTCCATATATTTCATTTATGGCTTTTTTTATTGACCAAAGGAAGCCCTGGAAACCTTGTTTTCCTTTATGCCGTGGTAACACCAACTCGGTGAGACGTGGGACTGACCACAGGCACATCTGAGCATAATTCACTAAAAATTCCAGTAAATGTTTTTCTAGTATGAAACTAATAGTAAGTAAGCAAACCCACCTCCCCCAGGGAGCAACTAACCTTGCTGTTACCCGAGAATATTCTGCTAAACACCACCAGCTACTCTGCCTCTCAAGTGGCACCTCTGGGCTTTGCCGAGTCCAGGTTATTGATGTTTGGGTTTTGGACTACCTCCCTGCGAGAAGCCAGGGACGATGCTGCTGGAGATCAGGAGCTTTTCGGGGACCAGCTGCCCGCCTTGGAGCTGGTCCCTCCATGGGCTTGTGGAGACCATGCCCGTGTGTGCATTGGGTTTCCACCAGTGGAAAACAACCACCCTGTGGCACTACCTTCTGTGTGGCTGAGGCCACGTGGTTTTGTATAAAAGGGAGTCTGCAGGGCGAACTGCAGGGAAGGGGCGAAGAGAGAGGCCAGACCAGAGCAGACCAGAAATAAGGAAGGATGAGATGGGAGAAGATAGTAAGGTGGCGTCAGGCAAGGAGACACTCCCTTCCAGAGTCTCAAGATCCATCCCCATGTGATCTCTAGCCAATCCTTATCCTTTCCCCTTGGGGTCTGGATGGTTTTCCTAATGACAGCAGTAAATTCCTTGCAGGAAACTGTCTGTGAGAGGATGCTAGGAAAGGGGCAGCGGGGATGCCTGACATCAAGCAGAAAATTTGAGGGGCTCTGTTCAATCAAACTCCTAATGAGAATCATCAAGGGAATAAACAGTACAGACATCTACAGTCTGGCTTTGGAGCTTGCTGGTTTGTGTTCCACTTGTCACTAGCAGATGGCTTCAGCTCCTGCTTCCACCTGCAGTCCTGCCTTGCCTGTTAGAGGCTGAACATCATTATCTTTTGCTTGGCTCATACAAAATGTATTAGGAGGATCAGGGGTTGCGGCAGGGCATGCCCACCCCCCACACCCACCCCCATTCTCCTGAGCATCCTTCCTTGATTTTACTGTGCATGTCTTCATCTCTATACACTATGTCCCTATAGTTTCCATCCATTCATCCTGATGACAGTCTACCCACTAGCCCATGCACACATACAGTGGCTTAACTCTTGACCTTAAACCTTTGGTTCTCATCTCCCCATCCTCCTTCCCTGGCTACCACGATAACGTTCAGATGGCTGAGCTCCCTGGAACAGCAGTGTTTTACTGGTCACAGGATGGCACACTCCATAAATCAACCTCCCAGATCTGTGAAAGCGCATTGCACACTCCACATCTCCTAATGACAGTCTCCCAGATTCCAGGGCAGGGAAGGGGGAAAAGGAAATCAGCACCTCTGTGGACTGACATTATGAGACTTTGAGTAAATACTGGCACTCCTACCAGACTTAAAAAACTCTTCTGACTTCTTTTCTTTTCTTTTCTTTTCTTTTTTCTTCTTTTCTTTTCTTTTCTTTTTTTTTTTTCTTTTCTTTTCTTTTTAAAGAAGATGAAACACTGAAACAAGGTAAACTGCAGCCATTTGCCATAACCCTGGTGAACACATGCTGCATTTGTATAGAGCTGCTTCCTTCAAACATGCCCTTTTTCTGCAAGGGCATCAGTGGGACACCCCAATGAGAAACTGGTTTCAGTCTGCCTGTAAAGTGCATCTCCTCTTGCTTTTGGACTTGAAAAGCTCCATAGCTTGAAAGGGTTAATTAGATGAAGGAAAAGCAAATGGTAAGAGATGCCAACGTGCAAAATAAGATCTAGGCTGTGCAATCAGTGGACTCCACCTCTCTCTGGTGAGCTGAATTGTTCTCCAGGTCCCACAGCCCTTACTGACCTCCTCTCTACCTCCAGTACTTTGGACACCAGCCCCCATGCACACAACTAAATCTGAATGTCTTCATGTGGGATTCAGTTGCTGAAACGTGTTGATTGCTTTTTGGGATGGTCTGGGGCACTTGAGACAAAACCTAGATGGAACTGCCAGATATGGCACCTTCGCCCTCTGGGACAGCAGCTGGTACAATGCCCTGAGGCTCTGGAGATGATACCAGGAGTCCCGTTCAACAGCTTAGGGACAGACACAGAGGAGAGAGACATTGAGGGCTGTAGAAGGCTCTCCTTTTGGTAGTCTGGGTCACCACCCAAAGGAAAGCAGTACAGCCAGGGGATCCCATGCCTGCTGTGTTCACTTGCCCATTTGTCTGACAGTACCAGCTCATGTAGCTCAGGGAGAGCAGGGAAGGATGTTCCTGTTCTGACTTTCATGGGGTTTTTGTAAAAGACATTAGTGCAGTCCTGTGGAAGGGAAAGAGAGGCAAAGAGGTGTCCAGGACCTTGCTCACAGTTAAAGGAACCACACACAGAGCTGGAGATGGGTGAAGACCCTTGAGCAGGACCTGCCCATCCCACTCCAGCCCAGGCTGATAGGAAGCAGGGATTCTCTGCCTGTTGGGCAGCTTATCAGCTGAGAAAAGGGCTCAGTGAGGCATCCTCAGCATCATTTCTGCTGTGCAAGGCAGGACCCATCCCTGGGCAGTCTTCAGAGGGGCAAGTAGTTGAACTGAGACATAGTCAGGGAGAGTTTTCAATGAGCTGCCCTTACCCATTTGGTTAAAAATAAATGCTGGCAACATTATCAAAAAGCTCTCAGGAACTCACAGGTGCTTGAAACCTGTTAAAAGCTTTCTGGAAATTGCTTCTTTTCTGTTTAACTAAAATAAGAATCCACCCAGGGCAAGAAATAGCTCTTGAACAAAAAACACTGGCTATGGTGCTGTAGTGCTTCCAAGCCTTCAACAAAATGTGGTTGATTGGTAGCTTCTTCCCCTGTTTTCCCTCTTGAGCTGTACAAAAAGCATCTCATTTTTCTTGTTAGCCAATGCATCAGGAAGAGGGAATTAATGCAAAGCCTTTTGAAATTATTTAGTAATAAGGGTCATCTTGTTATCACAGAGAATTAATTCAGAAGTAGCTTCCTCCATGAGGCTCTTAAACTCATTAGTTTGCTTAGCAAGGTGAGTCAGTTTGCAGGAAGGATGTGTGCCCTCTCCCATGGCATCTAGCAGGACAAAATGGATCCTGTAGCATCCTCTCTGGGCAGCTGCAGAAGGCAACTGGAGAGTCAACACTATGGGCAGCTGTTGAGTTACAAAAATGCATCTGTCAATATTTTCCAGATTTCAAAGTTGCTCCCACTTTACTGGCTTCAGACTGAACCTGTCTCAATGTTTTTATGTGAATTTTTATCCAAAGCCTTTTTTTGAAATTAAAAATTCAGAACCAGTTTCAAAGTAGAAAATGTGGGAGTGTTTTGGTTTGAAAAGTCCTGAAAAAAATATCAGTAATAAGATTTCTTCTTATCTTTCTTCATATACATATATATATAAGTATAATTCTTCAGAGAAAAGGGAAAATGCTCTTCCTCCTGAGAAAACACAAATCCTTGCTGCGAAAAATCTGAACTTGCTGTATGTGGTGATTTGCCTTTTTGCCATCAGTAAGAAAGCAGTAGAAGAAAAGGGAAGTGTATTTAGTTCTTCACAGATCAGAAGAGAGAAATCATCTCTCACTCTTGGGAAGAGGTAGACCAAGGCACAGAGAGGTGCAGGGATTTTTTTCCTCATGGCCCTTCACTCATGGAGCACCCCAGAGAGGCTGTGTCACCTCTGGAGGTGGCATCTATGTGACCCCACACATCCTTAGGTCTCATGCTAATGTCCCTTCTCTGCCATCACTGCTCACCCAAGCCCTCACTGCAACCTGCCTGTCGGAGGATGGGCAGGTGATGGAAATGTTTGCAAACCCAGGTCTACTCTGGCAAATTGCAGTCATAGGAAATAGAAGATTGCTATGAAGCATGTGATTTTGATAATTCTTCTTGCAGTCTTTTTATTTTCTCATAAGCTTAAAAGATTGCTTCCTCCCCTCAAAACAAACAAACAAAAAAACAAACAAAAAAAAAGAATCCTGTTTTTTCTGTTTTTTCTATTTCTCCTCTGGCAAGGAGAAAAATCTTTGTTAAGAACCAGCAGAACAAAGTTATTAAATCAGGGAGATTTATCATTGTTTATTACATAGACTGAAGTAATGTCAAAGTCTGTGAGCAAGGCCTGGGTCCTACTGGGGAAGGGGCTGTGGAAGGACAATGCAGAAAGATGCGTTCCTGCACCAGAAAG
The DNA here is from genome assembly GCF_017639655.2 of Falco naumanni. Lineage (NCBI taxonomy): Eukaryota > Metazoa > Chordata > Aves > Falconiformes > Falconidae > Falco > Falco naumanni. The sequence continues at coordinate 38,600,512 of NC_054054.1, read as the reverse complement.
CTTAAAATAAGAGTGATTACACAGTGGGAAATGGAGGTGGAAAGTGGGAATTGTGGTCAAAGTTGGGGGTGGGAAGACTGATAAAAAGAGAGGAAGAAGACGAAGGGTGGGCAGGGTTCAGGGACTGGGGGAGAAAAGACACTGAGGCAGGGCTCGAACTGACAGTTATCACACCAGGGGAAAAAGCGCCCAGTGCCAATGCAGACAGGCATCACCCACGCCTGATGGCTCCTGCCAGGGGGAAAGGGTATGATAAGTTTTAGACTCTTTTGCTAAAGCAAGAAATTAATTTCAGCAGCACTTTCTGCCTCCTGGAGCCATCAAACTCGCCACCCACATTCAACCCCATTTGCTGGAAGGGTGGAAGTCCCAAAAGCAGTTTTGTTTTAGAAAGCCTTACAAAATTTAGTACCTGGGTAGAGGAGAAGAAAAGCCAAAGGACAATCCCTATGAGGAAAGGATGAGAGGGGTGCTTCAGCAGGCAGGTGTAGGGGAAGGGGAGCAGGGAAGGATGCTCGCACGGGGAGCCCTCTCAGGCAGCACTTTCTTCTTTTGCAGCTTTGCCATGGACTTGCTCAACCACCAGCGTCTGGTTTGTGTTGCAACACACCAGCAGCAGTCCATCTTGGAGAGGGTTTGCCTGTGTGTGAATGTCTGTCTGTGTGTGCGTTTGCATGTTGTTTTTCCGTTCTAAGAGGAGTGAAAGGTTAAAGCAGCTGTTTACACGGGCAGGAAAATTTTGGATTAAAAAATGAGCAGGAGACAAACATACTTGAAGTCCCTGGATTTGTTCTTCTGGTGAGACATACTCTAGTTTAGGACACTGCACATTAACTGCTTGGACATTCACATCCTCCTGCACGTATTCCTCCAGAGGCATGTGTGCTTGTGCATGTGGATGCATTTTCCACATGCATATAAAGCATAAGACCCATGGTGAAAACACAACGGAGGGACAGGTGGCCTGCAAAACTCTTTCACACTGTGGTCAACAGCATTTCACCTGCTCTATTTCCCCCTTCCCCACCCCCCCAAGAAAAAAAAAAAAAAAAAAAAAGATGATGAAACAGGAGCAGCTCATAATGGTGGGGCCTGGCAGCAGTATGGTCAATACAGCCCCATCGGACCCACCTGCAAGGGCCAAGCCAGACCTTAACTGGTGTGGTTCCATACACAAGAAACACAAACCTTTTGTCCTCAGATGGCAAGGGGAAGTCAGGGAGCTGTGAAAAGAACTGAATGCAAGCCAAGAAAAAGCATCAATTAGATGCAAAATTTTGGTATTTCCCTCAAACTGGGTTTCAAACCCCCTGCCTTTAAAGCAGAGACCCAAGACCCACACACTGGGAGAGTGACTGTTGTAGGACATCCAGCCTCTCTCCTGGGCCTTCTGGGTGTTCTTCTGGCCTCCATTACATTGGGTGGGAGTTGTTGTGTCCTGTTTGACTTTCTCATGTCAGCAGAGAAAAATAATCATCCAAGTGACATTGGCTGAAGCCACAGCCTGGATGCATCCATCAGCCCTTGGATTTTGGAAAGGGTCCTGCGGACAGGAGAAATCCCCCACAGCCGTGAGTCACCAGCCAACAGCAGGAGACATTGCCAGACATATGAAGTCCACATGAACTTCTGATGATGGCATGCAACTCACTTAAACCAGATGCAGGCACCAAGGCAAAGAGGTACGAAGCCAAACATCCGCTACCCCACGGGGAGTGAACCCATTCAACCTGGCCCAGCCTAGGAATGGCAGCTCAGCCTCTTCCTGTTCATTCCCAGATGAAACTGGGATCACAACAGGAGCCTCCCTACATCCCTGGGCGAGATGAGACTCACTAAGTGTCCGTCACTCTGTGGGAGGGCAGGTTTTGGCACACAAAACACCAGCAGCTTGAAGGAGGATCGAGGGAGATGGGAAAAGGGAGTGGCAAAATCAACTGGGTTTCCTTGATTAAAAGTTTAACCAAAGTCTTAAGGGTGTAAGGACTAGACTCTGGGGTAGACAACATACTCAGCTGAGGGGGAGGAAAATCCCTAGACTATGTTTTCCCTAGGCACTGAGAGGTGAGGTTTCACCAGCCTCAGAAGGAGGGGTTGCTCCTCAGGTGCTCTCTACTTATGGTTTGCTCAATCCAGTGACGGCAATCCTAATGCACCCCTCAGCACCAGGATGCACCCCATACTTGGGTCTCCATGGACTCCTGGGACTCTAACCAAGTGCTGCAGCTAAGGCAGCTTGGATGACACAGGTCCCCAGCCTATTGCTAAAAAGGCAACATGAGATCAAGTCTTGCTGAAGCTAAGCAGGAGCAAGGCAAGCTGCTCTAAGCAGAGCTTTATACAGTTGCAGAGGCTGGAGAGCCTTTGTTTTAAGGCTGTGCTGTGTCACCTTGCCCATAAGCACCCAACCCAGCCCCAAACCTACCACTGTGCTGTGAGGGCAAGATCTCCCTGAGGGATGCTCTGCCTTCTCTGACTCTTAAATGGAGAACTGAGTTTCCCCCAGAGCCATAGGGGTGGTAAATCAGTGGCGGAGCTGAGTCTCTGGTTGCTCCCAGGACATAACAGCTCTTGCATTAGATAACAACAGCTACCTGGGTGGGTTGGCACATTCCCAATGCAGATGACCTTTATACAGATGATCTTTAAAGGTCCCTTCCAACCCAAACCGTGCTATAATTCTATGATGATTCTATATGCAGCAGATATTCATATGCATGGCCACGTAGGAAAACTCAGGTCTCTACTAGGCTGGAGCCACCTCTTCTTCTGCAGTTGATTTTTCTTTCCCTCTTGGGTATTTTTCCTATGCAGGGTGATGAGAGCTGAGGTGAGTTGGGGAAGGAGAGGAAGAGAGAAGCATGCTGACTTTTATTATCCAAGAAAATGTATGTAAAAGGGGATATTAACCAAGTTATAAATATAGAAATGAAAGCAAAAGTGTCACCTCACTGAACAATGGGGGCATTTATGGGATAAAGTTACTGCAAATTAAGGGCTGGCACAAGCTGACTTGGGATCATAATTTATAGTGTAGCCTAAATCCTGGCTCACAGACAAGTGGGATAAAGTTGAGTTCATTGTGAAAGTTTCTGGTTTCATACCACAGGCAGGGTGAGCCCAGCGAGCAGTGGAAGATATGATTTGGGGGTCCTGAGTGAGGCTCAGCCTACTTTACAATATTTGTTAGTCCTACCTAGAACTTTTCTTATGAAGAGGGAAGCCCCAGACTGGATTAAGGTTGGATGACCTTCCTGACCAGCTGGTAGAGCTGGGATTTGAGGAACAGTGAGTCCCTCCATGCATCTAGCTGGGTTTTAACCCAAGGAAGTGTGCTTAGGAGCAATGAACTTCTTAGCTGTGCTGTCCAATGCTTAATGTGACAAATCTTCCCAGAGATGTTCACGGCGCCATCTTCCACAAGGGAAGGGATGGAAATGGGGCTGCAGAATCTGGGTTGCACAGATGTACAGCAAGGACAAGAAACTGCTATTTTACATGTAAATTCACTTCCTCCAGTGCAAGTGGTGGTGGGGGCAGGATTGCTTAGCAAACACTAGACCAGAGGAACTAGATGAACAAAAGTCTTCCTCCAGGTCCTCCAACTGCTGATGCTGAGACAATGGGCAGCCTAAAGGTGGTACATAGTGCTTGGTGCCATATAAAAGCTCTGCCCAGGGGACAGCCAAGTCTGTATTTGAGACAAGAGGCTTCAGCAAGGAGAGCAAAGACCACAGTGACACAAAAGAGAGCACATTAGCCAGCATCAATAGCAGTGGTCAGCAACACATGTGCTTTCATAGGAAAGGTTTGCAGAGGGATTTCAGGGAAAAAACTAGGGGAATTTTTGGAGACCCACCTCTGGGAAAGCACCTCACATTCTCTCCTGTGCCTTCCATGGAGAGCATTGCCAGATCCACCACTGGTTTGCTCAGTCCCTCAGTATTCCTTCCGAAGTCTGTATCTGTTGGTAGCAGAGGTCAACCATCACCTCTTCCAGGGTGATCCAGGTAACAGGATTTCAGCCCACTTCAGGTGTAATAGGATTTCAGGGCTGTAGCAATAAAATAACATCAATAGTAGAACATCAGTGCCTCTGCATGTTCTCTCCTCATCTTAGGTGCTGCCCTTGCCTCAGTTTCTCCTGCCTGTAACAAGAGAAGAGGAGGCAAAGTATTGAGTCTTCCGTGACAGTTTAGGATACAGGTGCAAACAGCTCTCCATCGTGGTTCACAGTTATTGCCTTTACCATCCAGAATAAATACGAGCAAAGACTTTTATATTATATAAACCATAAAGCACTAATAAGAGCAATTTTGTGGCTTTGCTTTTATTTTTTATAATGAAAAGGTAAAATCTTAACACAGATTTGTAGCAGCCAGATGTATATGTGCAGTGATTTTATTTAGCTTAAAATCAAGACTGATTTAAGCGTGGCTACTTGCCAGGGGTATTAAAAAATACTAAAATCAAGCTTAGCTACTGGGCTCTAAAAATAGCATTTACTGATAAATTCCCATTTTAATATTAGTCTCCTAGGGGCTATTTCTAGGATGCTGTGTGCCTCAGGACAAAATGTATGGGGTTACCCAGGTCAGCAAGTTACAGGCTAGTGAGGTGGTGGCTCATGGTGTAGCCTTCTTACACACGGAGCTTGAATGGCAATGTCAAAAGTGGGTCTGGACTGACGTGACTCCCAGCACTGCTGAGGATATCAGACACAACTCCATCTGTTCACAGCAGCAGAAGCCGGGCCAGAGTTACAGTAAGCACCACATGCCCTCAGGGTTGTGGAGAAGGAGAGGGAGAAAAATTGAATTGTGCCTGGAACTTGACCTCACCAAGCAATTATGGTTGATCAAACTCCATGGACATCCACTGCAGAGAGAATGAGACTGGAGGTTTCCGTGAGTGCTGGCCTTCTTAGGGAAAAACTTCATCAGTTTAATCTCTTAATACTGCTTCAGGTTAGTATTTATACAGGCTTGAGGGGTCCCATGCTTCTAGACACAACTGTCCAGGAATTGCTGGTCAAGGCACAGGAGGATGAAAGAAGAAATGTTGTCTTCTGAAGACCTTCCTTTACCTGCTCTGCTAGCACAGTAAGATTAGAGCTGTAACAGTTTGGACCAAACATTCACCTAGCCCAGCATCCCCTTCCCTGCAGAGGCCAGAACAGATGCAAGCAGAGAGAAGCTAAGAAGGTGGCACACATTGCATGGGTCATTTTCTGATTACATCCTCCGATAACCTGGCCTTCACCTCAGGTAAGGGATTTATGAAGCAAGAGTTTTCATTTAGAACATTGTCTAATTGCCATCTCCATTAATATACAGAAAATGGGCAAGCTGACTGTTGGAAGTAGCATGAAATTCAAAGCAAACCAAGGACATGGCCCTTCATACATGAGAATCAAGATGTACACTGGAGCTCTGAAAACCAGAAGGTTACATGACTTCTGGGGTTGGCAGGACGAGTTCATGGAGGGGAAAAAAATCAAAGTCTGTTAAATATAAAGATGCGATCTCTCTCATAGGAATACTCTGATTTGCAAATCACTGGAGTCAAGGAGACTATTCTGCAGATACGTTCCTCTATGCTTACCCTGATATTACTCTAATACTGGTTGGTCTAACCTAATACAGTTGCACTTTTGTCCTTATTTTCATGAAAATAGGAAATGCCATTGAGCTTGGCAAATCAGTCTGGTCCCCATGTGTCATCTCCGAGCTGTAACACTTCCTTGCCCAGGAACAGTAATTTATTGGAGAATCAAGAAAAGGACAATGACTCAAAGCTTGAGAAATGCACCTTGCATGGCCAGGAAATCAAAAAACCCAACCCCTTTAATTTAGTCAAGATGACTGGTAAATTTTCACCTATTTTTAACTATCAAAAATAGTCCATATGAGCTGTCTGGCCTCCATCTATGGTCAGTGGGAGAGATCAGCAACTTCAGAGGGCCAAAGGCTTAAAGTAGATCTGCAGCTTTTGTTCCTGCAGCTTCCAGGCAAGAGGAACCAAGCAGAATCGATGTGGCTCAGAGCCTGGTGGAGGTCAGAGCCGACTCCTGCGGTTTCCTACGCTATGCAATCCCTTTTGCAATGGATCACACTCTTTTTTTCACATTACTTCAGAGTAGACAACTAGAATCTACATTTTCGTTTTGCAAACTAAATAAAGGTTTTCAAGCAGAGTTATCTCCACCAATCTGAAAAAGGAACTGTTTCAAGTCAAAACCAAATATTGTGCTACATTACACACAACACACACATGCTTTCTTTTTTGTTTTGTTTTGTTTCATTTTTCAGGTTCAATAAACCTGAAAAAGATTCTTTGTTTTCCACACCAGAAAATCAAATTTCCTAATCTACTCCAGCCCCCAAATTTTCAGGTCATTTGCTGAAAAGAAAGATTCGTTATTTGCCTATCTCTGTGTACTATAAATCAACTACACCACTCCTCAGAAGAATATGAACATTCTCGGACTGCTTCAAAACCGGGCATTTGCACAATTTTTTTCACACACCCTGCGTGCCATGGCTGCTTCCCCCGCCGTGTCCCTCCAGGCAGGCTGATTTTCCCTTCTTTGGCTTGATTTGCAGGCAGAACCCTCCAAGCCAGACCAGGTTTCGCTGTTACAAGGAGTGTGCAAGCTCATTCTAAACCCACAGCAGAAGTTCTGACTGTGGAGATCTAACCTGGGAGCACGGTGAGCTCCTCTTTTTGTTCCTTATCCCACTGGGTGAGCAAATAAACCCACCCACGGCCATGGTACTCGGGGGGAGTGGGAAGGAGTGGTAGGAAACTGGTGGGAGGGCACAGGGGGAGACATGGGATAGGAGAAGATGCAGGGGAAGAAGTCAAAAGCTACAGAGATATGAAAGGTGGGGATAAAGGAAGGGCAGAACAGCTCAGAAAATTCTTTCAACAGCACCTAACAATCAAATATTTGAAGGAGGAATAAAAATAAGAAAAGAATAAGAAATTAGAGGTTTGCTCTGTAATGTCAAATTTTGCCCTTTGATTCTCTCCAAAACTCCCATTCAGGCCAGGGCTGCTGTTCTGGCTGTCTGGAAACTCCAAGGTGATAAAGTTGGATAAACTCCCCAGCCAAACTCCCCTGTTGGTATGTCAGAACTAAAGCAAGTAACAACGAGGCAGAGGAGAAGGGGAAAATGTTACCTACATTTTTCTCAGCTGAAAAAACTAGGTGCAATGAGCATGAGCACAAAATTTTGAAATAATTATGTCAGTCTAAAAGGTGGACATTTCTGTCCATCAGCTTTCTAGGCAACCCAGCCCAAGTCCCAGTGAGGGGAGGTGAAACCTACTTGCACCAGTTACCTGGAGCCTGCTGGGGTCCAGTACCCAGGACCCTTGAACGCGAGGTCACCAGCGGGTGGATCCACACCCCTCCAGCCTGGCTGGAAAAGCACATGGCTTACAGGGAGGAAGGGGTCATCCCTTTGCTCCAAGTTGAGCTTGTGCTTCACGTTCCTCACTTCCCAAAAGCAGCCCTGAAATCTGGGATTGATTGGCCATGTGGAACCGGGGAGGGGGTTATTTCAAGGACCACTGGACTCATCCAGTTGGGATCCCCAGGAGAGTTATGTCAGCTTTCCAGCTCCTTCCTCCTGCCAAAGCAGCGGGCAGCATCTGAACCTGGCTCAGCATCCCTGGGAGCCTCCTGTCTCATACCTCTGTGGCAATGCAAAGGGCTCAGCATACGTACACCAAGCACATCAGACCGTGGTGCCTGGGACGCATTTCTGCTTGCTATGACACGTTTCCCATGGTGGCATTTGGCACTGCCCACAGCCTATTAAATCCATCGCTCAAGAGTGTTTACATTACAGCAGCCAGCGTCCAAACGCGATGCTGTAGTGTAAATGCCAAACCCTCCAGAAAGGGCAGAAATCATACACATATGAAATGTGAAAAGGGCTGTGGTAAGACAGGAGATTCTTGGACATATCAGTCACTCCAAGAAACGTATTCAAGATGTTATAAAGCACCAAATGATGGGGGTTTCTTTCTTTTTTTCTCTCTTTTCTTAACCCAGGCCATAGTACTGAAAAATCCCTGCCTGAAAGCTTTCTGATGGCAGCATGATGGGAGCTGAGCATGCTCTTTAAGTGACAATAATCACTATATTTCCACTGGATTAAGTGGCATTAAACTGTGGCTTATCTAGCCTTTGTGTTTAGGTACAATGAACCTAAACAGTATGTTCCTTGCACTGTAGGTCAGGAAAAGAGCAGGGACAGCAGAGCCAAGAGCTGAACTTAGCTCCCCTCAAGGACAACCCAGAGCCTCTCTGATTTTGGATGATGGAAAACACCTTTCCAGGCTAAACTCTTGTGCAAAAAGGTAGCAGTCTTAGTGCCTGGAAGAAAAGATATCCCACAGGAAAAGCAGAGAAAGAGTAGGAGACAGAAGGGAATTTGTGCCTTTAACCCAGCTTGGTTATCACCTACGATGGGTCAGAGATGAGTGGTCCTGGTGACACAGCACATACCAGGCTCATCAAGCTCACACCAGCGAGGGCATGGTGCACAGCACGCAGATGACCCCCCCCAAACATGGAGACGTGGCCCCAAAATAATTCTTTTTCCTTCCATTCCACCATCACACGCCTTGTCTGCATGCAGCACCAGAAAAGCAAGGATTGGCAATATGTCGGCGTCGACATGCCTTCCACATGGCCACAGGACATGAGACAAACAGAAGCCAGGCTCGGAGGTAAAGAGTAAATAGTGGGGGGGCTGTGGACTATATGGCAACAAATGTTATTTGTTTACCTTCCCTGCCAATAAAATCCCAACATGGAAATAATGAATGGAGCTTGCAAATTAGTCACTAGAAATCACTTAACTCGTAAAAAATTATTAGCCCAGAAACAGAGGTTTGGAGGAAAAAAGGGTGAAAAAAGCCAGAGGAGCTCTTGTCTTCAGACAAACTTTTTTTACACTGAAATTAATGGGGGTCATGTCAGGGCATGGAAACCATATAAAACAGAGCAGAGAGGGGAAAACTCTTACTGAGGAAGCCAAGATGAAGTGAAGTTGGATTTGGGTCAAGTAAGCATTAAAACACTGTCAAGAAGCCTGCCTTCTTAGCCAAAAAATCAGATTCCAGATAGAAGCACAGATAGAAAGAGGTTCTGGTTTTTAAAGTCAAAATCCAGCATGAACAGATGATCCTCAACCATGGCTGTGCTATTGCAGGGCTAAAAATAGCTTCCTTGTGAAACACAGCTCACAGATTCATGGGTTTTCTGAAGCATTGCAAGACTGTTCGTATCAAAGATCTTTAAGGAGAGATTCGTTATTCTCAGAGCCTGCGGTTCTCTGTGATGTGCTCCTCTGTGTCTATTTCCCCAAGTGATTTTGGGACGCAATCACTATTTTCAAACATAATTTGCATGCATGAGCACTCTAGAGGTGCCGGAATAAGGACTGGGCATGGTGTTGACCACTGTTGGGACTTCACTTCTCAGCTGCCAAAGTCAGTTCCTAAAGTGAGATGTGGATTCAGCACTCATGCAGGGAGAACTGAAACCCTGACACTGCCTTCACAAAGGAAAGAGGTAGAAAATACTTCAATTTCCAGCATGTCCATTTAATTTGTTGATATTATTTTTTTTTTTAAGTCAAGGAAAACACAGGGTGAAGTATTACTGCAGGAACGAATGGACCTGAAATCCATCCTACATCCATAAGTGATGAATGCAGTCCTGAGCAAGGCTGCTCACGGCCCCAGAGCTCAGCTTGCCCCAGGGCTCTTCATTCAAATTTTAGGAGCAAAGACCATGATTTTGAGTGGATGTACAGAGTCTGACACAGGGGGGCTGCTCCCCCTTTTTGGGGCAATGCACTGCCAATGCCTGTCTGATCAAACAGGAGTCCTCGTTGCACAAGGAAATGAAAATCAGGCAAAGCAAAGACTGTACCAGTGTTACCAGTATTATTCCTGCTGCTCCCTTCTAGCTGCCATGAGACCAGTGATGCTACAGCATCCCAGAGACTGCAGCAGCTCTTTTCCAGCTGCAAAATACAGGGACTCCGGTCTCCTCCAGGAAGCTTTAATGAGAAGAAAATCAACCACTATGATTCTTCAGTGATGATTTAATATTTCACACATTTTATTAGGAGAGAAGCTGGGGTTTTTGTCTCTATTCTTCTCTTTTTTTTCCTCCCCTTATTTCCTCTTTCTTCTTCCCAAAGGTCATGCTCAGGGCATGGGAAACAGCCTAAAGGTGGGAATTATCTCAAAGCGTCTCTTGAGCAAGTTTACCCCATAATTTACTTTGCAACAGGTATTTATGAAGCAGCAGGGAATGGCACCCAGGCTCAAAAATGGGCCAGATTCCCATGGTATCCAACTGTGATTATTCACAGGCTATGACCCTTCGGGGAAAAAGCAAAAGTGTGTGTGTGCGGAATTTAAAACTACATTACCATACACAATTAAAGATACCACTTGCCACAGGTCGTCTGGGCTGAATCTAGCCTTTCATATGAAATCTCAATTACACTGAGAGTACATTCTTTTCTTCTTCTTGGGGGATGGGGGTGAAATTGCAAGCAGGCCTCCAAAACGTGCTGCACCATAAGGCTGTTTTGAAACTTAAGCCCTCTACAACCAGCAACTGCCTACTGTACCCACAGTCACAGATGCCTCATGGCCTTGCTTTAAATTAAATCCAGGCATTGCTTTTCATTCTCATCTTAAGCCCCTGCTGCAAATGGACAAACAATGCCCTTTGCCAACAGCTGCTAACAATGCTGCTAATGAACATTCATCAGCAAGGAATAAACAGAGGAAGATTAAAAAGCCTGGGGGGAAGGAGGGTGTTTTCCCTGGGGTTACAGTTGTCTCTGCAGACATTAGAGTTCATCATTTTAATTCTGAATCAGCGGCAATCTTTTGCAAGAGCAAGCTGGATCAAGGGTGTAGCTGTGCTGAGAGTCCTGTGGGCACTCTGTAGCATTAAGCTCTTCCCCTGTTACAGGCAGCCACCAGGGTGATGCTATGTGGATATTCTTGCAGAGGCTTCAGGTAGCTGCCAAGGGATTTTGCTGGGTCCCAGCCAAACTGAGCAGTGGTTTCATTCTGAACCAGAAAAGGTAGTGTGGCTTTAGCGTGGTGTAGCTGACCCCTGTAAATCCAGGCCTTCAGCTGGTTTGGGGTATTGTGTGTGAAAGAAGGGGGAGAGGGGCTGAGGACCATGATGAATGGTGAGGCAGTGCAAAGCAGAAGTAATACTGCCTAGTACAGGAGATCTGGGTCTGTGGGTTAGTGTAGCACTAAGTACAGGGGAAATGCAGTTGATGTGCTGATGCAAATAGAAGGTCTCCTGATACTTTTAGAAGATAAGAAAACCAAGGCACTCCATGAGCTAAGGTCAAGCTTTCAAAAAAACCCAAATCCTAGTACCAGAGTCTGTCTTTCAGACACCAGGAACTGAAGCACCATAAAGGTAAGTACCGATGTGTCGGTCAGACTCGATGTCTCTTAGCCCAGTGTTTCCTCTCTCATTGTGACCAAAAGCAGATGTTCCAGACAGATTGTAAGACCAGGACAGGCATAAAAGATGCCCCTGAGCAGACTCAAGGACAGGCTGACATGAATACAAATACTTTCAGGGGGCTTATGGCAGATGATCTCTCTCAAAAGATACTATCAGCTGGGAGGTCATTTGTTCAGAAGCTCTGAGAGGGATTGTCCCAAAGCCTAAAGAGCTGAAACGAGCCTCCGGATGAAACCCAGCTACTTCCAGCTGGCATAGGGTCTTCTGCTACAACAGCAGATAAAGCTATTTTTTGCTGTTATGGTCTGTTCAACACTAGAGGGGGACTATGCTTTACTGGGGCTCCTATTAAGTATACCAGTACACCCAGGAGCCTTGCCTGGGATGTCTCCTCCCACAGATCCTGGCTGTTCCATTCTGGTGAAATTTATCTGCTACTCTTTTTCTCAGGAGAGCAGGATTTCTCTCTATGTGCCATTTTTCCCATTCCTCTGGCAATAGCTAAGAAGCCACAGACTTTAAATGCTGGACGGATTTTTGTTCTAGTTTCCAAGGCAAAAAGATTTACAAGGAGACCTGAAGAACTGGTAATATCTCATTTTTGGATGATAATGGTTTGAAGAGACATTTCTCTTTTGCTGTCTCCAGCAGCTGTGTAACTATCAGCCCTTGGGGTGATGTAGGTAAGAGACTTTTTGCACGTTTTAATTTGTATTCCAATATTTATATAAAATCCACTTATTGAGGACTATTTTGTATTCCCTTTTCATGGATTAATTTGTTGGCAGGAACATTTGAAAACAGCTACTAGGAAGCCTTGTCTGCAGTGAAGTTTCTGAATTTTCAGTGTATTCCACCTAATTACGTTACAACCCCCTTACTAAAAAAAAGACTTGTGTCCCCCTTGTGTCAGGGTGGCTAACTTTCCTTACCGTGTAAGCCATAAACCAAAGTACTGAACAACTAAGACCCAAGGGACTCATGCTACAGAACTTAGATAATAGGGAATATCTGAGCCTGGAAAACCTCAGTCCTACGTCACACCCCTGATCTGGAAACTGCACCTGACCTGCCTACAATCTTGTCCTGACCAGCCAGATCTACCTTCAAGACTGTAAATTGGGGTAAGGGCAGCAACATCATCACACAAGCAACAACAGAGGCTTTAAAAGATGGTCAGGAACATGTAGAGCTGTTGCGCAAGGTCACCAGGTAGAAGGTGCACCCAGGTTGGGGCAAACCCTAGTATCTTTGCAGGCTGGGGATGGAGAGCAGCCCTGTCAAGAAGATCCTGGAGGTGCTGGTGGATGAGGAGCTAGGCATGACCCAGCACTGTGTGCTCGCAGCCCAGAGAGCCACCCGTGCCCTGGGCTGCATCCCCTGCAGCGTGGCCGGCCGGGCGAGGGAGGGGGCTCTGCCCCTCTGCCCCGCTCTGGTGAGACCCCCCTGCAGCGCTGCCTCCAGCTCGGGGGTCCTCAGCACAGGAGAGATGCGGAGCTGTTGGAGCGGGGCCAGAGGGGACCACGGGGACGGTCAGAGGCTGGAGCAGCTCTGCTGTGGGGACAGGCTGGGAGAGTTGGGGGGGTTCAGCCTGGAGAAGGGAAGGCTGCGGGGAGACCTTAGAGCACCTCCCAGTGCTTATTCTATTCATTCTAGTATTCAGACTAGATATAAGGAAGAAATGCTTCCCTATGAGGGTAGTGAGGCACTGGCACAAGTTGCCCAGAGAGGTGGTCGATGCCCCATCCCTGGAAACATTCAAGGCCAGGTTGGAGCAACCTGATCTAGTTGAAGATGTCCCTGCCCGTGGCAGGGGTTTGGACTAGATGGCCTTTAAGGGTCCCCTTCCAACCCAAACTATTCTATGATTCCATGATTCTATAAGGTCTGCCCCACTGTTCCCCGCACCAACACTAAAACTACAAGCAGACTAGACTGGGAGCTGCTTCTTTGGAGTTATGCTCAGTCAGATAAGCAGAACCAGGGTGAAAATATCATTTGCTGCATGAACAATGAGGCTGTGGGCAGAAATGGCTTGGGGAGCATGCATCGGGAGAAATGCTATTTTTAAGCCAAAGATTTTGATGACTAAATGACTTTGCTGCATGCTACAGTCTTCACTTTGACATCTGCCATCTTTATAACTGCTGTTCCTGCACTCAGATGCTTTGCCCATTGATTCTGTGATCTGGGGCAGAGCAGCTCCTTCTCCAAACTTGTACAGGGTCTCGCTCTACAGTGAGACCTGGTGTTGGCTGGCCCTGAGGCCAATACATTGAATTCATACAATTCTCGATGAAATAAAGCTCAAGAAAGAGGAGTCAGCTTAGTATGGCATGGAAGCAGAAACAAGCAGCATTTCTTATATGGCAGAAATCTCTAGCACTGACTATTTGATGGGCTGTCTTTTACGGTGTGTTTATTTTATTTTTAACCACAAAAATATTTGTAATCTACTTAACGCAGACTTATTTCCACTGCTGTGTGGTAGTTGCCCACCAGATGAGGTCATTCATGTTATTCTACAGTAGCTCCTAGATGCTCTAACCCAAGCCAAAGCTCCCCCAGGTGCGAGGTGCAAGAGTCTAGACCTCAGAGAAGTTGCAGATCCAGCCAGAGGAGACAGATGGAAAGGCACCAAGGCAGTAGGGAGAGAGGTGGCTTGACAGCAGTCATTCCGCACAGTTAGCAGGGAAGATGGAGAAAGTCTTCTGAAAGCCTGGCCCATGTCAATCTGGAGCAACCAGATAGCTGACATCCATGTCATGATGCTGAGAACTGTCAAGACGTTCTCAACAACCAAAAATATCACCTCTCCAGAGACTGGGATGAAGCAGCAAGCCATCCATCATGTCAGCGCATCTAGTCCCAGGCTGCTTCTGGCGCTGGGGAGCACAGTAAGGGTGGAAAGTTTCATAGCTCTAGCCACAGTGTGTGGGGGGGTGGCACATCTGGATGCACTCGGGGCTGGTGCAGTGGCAGCTGTTCTAGGCACAGCTGTCAAGCTGAGTAGGTCACCCCTAATCTGGAACCAATTTCTGAGAGATTTTTATGCATAAATTTGAGACCAAAGTCTGCTTGGCACTTTCTTTTCTGGTTTCCCCTTACAGCTGGGCTTCTATTATGTATACCGGCTCATCCTCAGGAGGCTTAAAAATAGATGCAGAGGCTGTAGTGCTGTAAAAAGAGCCATGCTGCTCTTCCAAGGGCCTTGCTGAAGGGAGGGAAGGGAAATCTGCTCTCCTTGGAGCAGAGAAGGGCGTGAATGGGAGAAGTCGCTGCGGGAAATCAGTGGGAACAGATGCTGAGCTGCGTTACCCATGTAAATCTTCTACCAGCTCGAGCTGTGCTGGCGTTTCCTTGGTATAACAGCTGGGAGAGAGGCACCCAAAAGCAGATACATGTCCAGGTGGATTATGGCCCAGATGCAGAAGAGGATCTTATTTGGTGAGTCCAGACTTGGGTAGGTTGCGTGGGTTTATGTCAAAATGTCTGATTTCTGAGATTGCAACTACTCAGGTTTCTCACAACACAGACTCCTGGCACCAAAAAACAGATTGTTCTGCACAGTTTTAGACCTCCACAGGGCAGATGTGAACTAGTTCCCTGGGCTTCCCTGGGGACATTGGGAGATGTACCCCAATGTAGTTTTGAGGAGCTCAGTCACCATTATATGAAACTCATCACATCCGTAGCATCAGCAAGCCCTGAGCATCATTTTAGTAGCAGGGGCAGCTCTCTAGGTCATACTTGTACCCAAGTATCATTTTAGGAGCAGGATCAGCTCTCTGGGTGATACTTGTTCTTCTAGAGAGGTTCTTCCATCCCAGGAGGAAAAAAGGTCATTGCACAGCAGGGGTAGAGAGAGGAAGGTCCTCTAGAGGGGCTGGTCTGGGTTTAATGTGTTTCTGAAGGCTTGCTGCTGCAAAGCAGAGCCCAGCAGTGAGAGAGAACAATATGCTGGGGCAGCAGCAATAAAAGGTTATGAGCTCTGCCTTCCCACCTGGCTAGAAGAGCTCATTTGATACTAATCCATACATTTCTCATAAACCATTATTTGAAAACCTGCTGCCCGCTCATGGTGCGTGTTTTTGTTTAGGATGCTGTGGTGTGCAGAAAAGCAGCGATGCCCCCCCCTCCCCCCCCCATCTACCCTTTTCTCCATCATTGCTTGGTGGGATGCATGGACCAGGGATGCATCCATGCGTTTGCTGGATCTGGTTCACCGGAGGACCGAGCATCACACGCCAACCCAAAGGACTGGTTTGGGAATGTGTTGGGTGAGTTGCAGAAGGGGGATGGAGCTGGACAGAGCTGGTGAAGGGCTCTGTGGGGATTTGTGCTGCATTTGTTTCCCAAGTATTTTGGTAACTTCCCGGTGCCTGGAAGGGCCTGCCCCTTGGTTCTCTCATATATTTTATATACCCACCTGTATGCACTCGCAGTACTCACAGTGGTCCCTCCTTCCACTCAAACTAAAACTGATTCAGATTCAGTGCCTACTGTTGAGTTACAGATTATGTACAGATATATAATGTGATATATAATATATAACATGTATTTGTATAATACGTATGTATATATTATGTCTCTGTGTGTGTGTATACAGGTAACTCCTGTTTCCCTACCCAGTGGCTGGACTAAGAACATTTAACACTATAGGGAACACATTCGAGGACTTTCACAAATTTTAAAATTCCATTGCCCGCAGACAGTCCCACTTTTCACACTTCTTGCCCTCGTGATTGCAAAGGCACCTTGAAAATGTGAGCCTGTGATCGTAAGCAGAGGGTGCAACAGCCCAGAAACAGGATTTTAAGAGGTGTGAATGGACCTGCTCTGCTCCTTAGCACAGTAACCCAGTGAAGGCTGCTCACAGGTTGCTCGTACCCACTTTGTTACTGGTAGCTCGAGCAGAAAAGCCCAGCTTGTGCGCTTCCCACGAGATCTCAGGTTCTCTCCCACACCTTCTCAAGGGCCAAAATACACACCTTTTACATCTCCACAATATTCACACAGCATTTCCAATTAAAACCAAGACTCTGCAGCACATTCCAATATTATGTGTGAAATATGCTGACTTTAATATCACACCAGCTAATATAGGGGATGCTGGGCTGATTGCTACCATTCATAATTTACCCATAGTGGGTGCAGAATTGAATTTCCCCTTGAGTATCCCCGAGGACCTCAGTAAGGACATTAGCTCCCACATTTGAGAGAAAGTGGAGCCTCTCTAGCAATGAATAATGTATGTGTGAGAGCGTGTGTGTGTGTGTGTGCGCGCACACCTGTGTGTCTGTGTCTGTGTGTGTCGTCAGAGTCATAGAATCATTGACATTGGAAAAGACCTTTACAGGTAAGTTGGAAAAGATGCTTAAGATCATTGAGTTCAATGCACGGCCAAGGCCGCCACTGAACCATGTCCCCAAGCACCACAGCCACATGGTTTTTGAACACCCCCAGAGATGATGACACCCCCGTCCCCGGGCAGCCTGTGCCAGCGCCTGCCAGCCCTTTCGGTGCAGAATGTTCCCTCACACCCAATCTCACCCTCCCCTGGCGCAACGTGAGGCCGTTTGCCCTCGTCCTGTCCTCGGCCGGGCCGTCGGTGAAGACGTTAAACAGCCCCGGCCCCGGCGCTGAGCCCTGGGGACCCCCGTGTGCCCGGTGCCAGCGGGATGGGACTCCGTTCCCCACCGCGCTGTGGGCTCGGCCAGCAGCCAGCCCCTAGCCCAGCACAGAGCTCACCCGCCCCAGCCATGCGCAACCGCTGTCTCCAGGAGATGCCGTGGACATCAGCATCAAAAACTTCCAGAAAACTCAACTGTGGATGCCAAAAGAAGTGATGAAGCTGTTCAGCAATAAAGCAGGCCAGTGGAAGACTGTGGATGCTTTCTTCTCCCAAGAGCATCATTATTTTCATTTTTTTCTTCAGGTAAATGTATCTGAATCATGCCAAGGTTAAGTCCTGGCTGATCCCGTGCTTGTTTTCATCTCATAGGAGTATCTTTATAGGTCCTAGGGTTGCAGAGACCTGGGTACCTCAGAGGGAAGATTTTTCCCAGCAGCATCCCAGACTTCGCCTCTGCAGGCAAAGAGCAAATCAACACTGCAGCAAATGCCAGTGGTGGCAGGGCCCTGCTCCCACCCCAACCACACCAGACCCCAGGAGCCCACAGTAGCTCTCCTGCTCATCAGCTCTAACAAGGTTAACCATGCAGCATTGGCCTTGTCATCTTCGCTGAGTAATTAATTTGTCGTTTCACTTTACCTGTGGCCAGGTTGCTCCACTTGAGGAAAATCTTACTCCACTTGGTTTGCAAAGCATGTGGGGGGGGGGACGGGGATGACAAGACACACTGGGGTGCTAGGGGGGTCATCTCGTTACAGGGCTCCCATCAAAGCTACTGGGGGAGATCAAGGAAATGTACTGCAATGTACTGTAGGGCTCCACTGAACTCTGGAACGTCCCCGCCATCACACAGGCCAAGGGAAATACCCCAGGGCCATTGATATCATGATGCTGCTGCTGATGATGATTATTATTATTCAGAGCTAGTGAACAAGATGGAAATAATTAACAGGTTTTAAAAAGTCTCAGGATCCCATTATCATCATCATCATCATCATCTTCATTATATAAAAGGAGAGGAACCAAATTGAAACCCACATTTCAGATGATATAGCTTCACCACAAGAGTTTGATTTGCCCCAAACAGCCAAAGAGAAAGACATGGCAAGGCAGCCTAGTGTGAATGGCAAGGCAATGCCTCACCTCCAAGCTTAATATGTGGATCAAAAAACATGTGTTCCCAGCTAGTATATTTAACTAGAATTTTGACAACATGATTTCAAGTCCCAGCTCTGACAGTCGTCGGATAAATTGTTTCATGTCCCTGGACTGCGTTTTCCCACAGGGGCAACAAGGCAAGTCGAACAAATAATGAATTTTCCAGTTCACCAGCAATTCTAAAAAACCCACTCTTTAAAATTAATTCTACCAGAAATGAAATGTTTTCTTTCAATCTCAAGACAGGTTTTTTTTTTCGTGTTCTTAAAATAACTTGGAGGAAATTTCAAAACAGGGACTTGCTTCACATCAGGACATCAAAATGTTTTGTTCCCAAAAAGGTCTAAACAAAGTAATTCTATATTTTCAAATAGGCTTTTTTTTTTTTCCCCCCTTGTTTTATTTTTAAGCTTTTTTTCCCAAAAGAGCAGTCTGGTGACACCAAACTCTATTTGGAGAACATCTGTATTTTACCAAATTTTAATTTGCTACCAAAAAAAAAGCAAATCCCAATGTTTTGCCTGGCACTGGCTGAGACCTTCCCTCCAGGAGGGGTGGAGGGATTCATCATTTCAGAGCCTGAGCTGCTCCAAGGCCATCGTCAAAGGAGCCATAAATGAGTTCAGAGAGGAGGAGGCTCTTCTGCAAGCTGCCATCTATTCTTTTACCCCTCCACTGAGTATATCCATGTGTTCCCAGTGTGCTTCCAGTGGGAAAACAGTGGGAGTCCCTCTGCCACTTGTGCTTGGGCTCGCTAAGCACTACAGCCCAGCCCACTGGGGAGGGGGTACCCCATGGGCTACCACACACAGGAGCAGGGGGATGGCTTGATCATGCCAGTGAAGTCCTTTTCCAGCACGGTCAAGCCAGCAAGGATGCTTTATCAACTGTAGTGATGGATTATGTCCCTGCCACAAGTGGTAATGTGCTGGTATGTTTGGGGTCAAGTCCAACTAGCTTTGGGAAGTATTTAAAAGCGGGGGTCCAGGCAGGGTGAGCTGTCTCCCGGTCAGACAGACCTTGTCAGTTGCTGGCAAGGAGCAGCTTAGAGGCTGCTGAGCTGGATTTCAGCAGAACACAAGGTAACAGAAAGCCCTGGCATAATACCACAACAGTCAAGCTGTCATGATCACTCATGGTATGAAATGTTTTAGCTTAGACTTGACGGGCAAAACACCTACCCAGATGGTAAAACTCCACAGGCACAGGGGATTCAGCATTGGGGACAACTGTCTGCCTCCTCCAGAGCACCTCTCTGCCAAAGAGGGGACAATGATAAATGTGCAAAACAAAGCAAGTGGCCTGCGAAGGCTGGTGAGGATCCTGGGGTTACCCTGCCTGGCACGGTGACATGTTTGCTCCATCCCCTGGATGAAGGGATGCAGACGAGCACCAAGGAAGAAGCCACCCGTGAAAAACCAGTGGTGCTGCAGTGTCAAGAAAGGTGGAGAAACAGCAGAAATGTCTTCAGCACATCACCAAAGCTGTGGTTCTTGTACCATCGCACAGCTCCAGGAGCTGGGGCTTGAAACATCACTCCCAAGAGGGTGGGTGCTTTTCACTTTGCTCTGCAGAGCCTGGCCCTCTGCCCATCACCTCCTTGAGTCTGGTGATGGTTGACAATGTCATCATCTGATGATGGTCATCATCTAACGATGACCCCCTGTCCTGGTTCCCTCAAACCGACCCAGAGCCGGTCTCTGTGGGCTACAGATATTGTGAGAGAGTTTTTCTGGAAATCAGTTGCTTTAAAAAGAGGGGAAGGGAAAAGGGGAAGGGGAAAGGGGAAGGGGAAGGGAAAGGGAAAGGGGAAGGGAAAGGGAAAGGGAAAGGGGAAGGGAAAGGGAAAGGGAAAGGGAAAGGGAAAGGGAAAGGGAAAGGGAAGGGGAAAGGGAATGGGAAAGGGAAGGGGAAGGGGAAAGGGGAAGGGGAAAGGGGAAGGGGAAGGGGAAGGGGAAGGGGAAGGGGAAGGGGAAGGGGAAGGGGAAGGGGAAGGGAAAGGGAAAGGGAAAGGGAGAAAAGAAGAAAAAATACTTTTGTTGGAAATGAAAACACACAGAAATAGATCTGTTCTTATTAGATCACGGAGCAGCTAATGAGAACCAGACGTCCCACATCTCAAACCATTTCAGACTGGGGATGGGAGTGCTGTGCCAGGCTGTGTTCCTGCCCCAAGTGAGCATCCCAGATGGGTTCTCCTCTCCCTCCTCCTTCTGCTGTCTCCTGTTGTTTCTGCATCTCAGATGGCACATCTCCTGCTCCCAAGCAAAGTCCAGACATCGAAAGAGGCACGGGCCACCTCCCACTCCCTCTTGACCCAGTGGGAAGCACCACAAGGTCTTGCCAGGGCTGCAGCCACAGTCTGCCACAGCAGGGTCTGTCTTGGGTGGTATCTGCCTCTTTTTATCTTCCTCCAGCAAATATTTTGCTCCTCTTAACAGTAGCTGTTTGCTACCAAGGAACAAAATGCTTTCCTCTGCCAGCCCCACAGTGGTTTCCCTCCCTGTTGGTCCTCTTCTAGGAGCCATCAAGATGTGTGTACATGGCTTTCACATCGATCAAAGCAATGAGTATACATTTTCTTTTCTTCATTAAGGGGTTTTATTGTTACTGTAAACCACACCAGGGTTCAGGGGCCCCCCAGCCCTCCTTTTGGAGGTCCGAGCGCCGGTAGTGTTGGCAGCCCATCAGCAGGATCACGGACCTCATAAAGGCACACAGGCAGATCTTCATTCATGCATTAACTTGGCATAACATTTATGTAAACCCAGACCCGACTTCCATTACCCCAAATCCCCAGTCGGAACAACTGGACTCCTATCACGGCAATTAGTCTTTTATCCAAGTTGGCAACTCTCTTCCCATCAAGGTTTGGGTGATTTACTGTGTTGGAATGGTCTGGCAAGGAGGTAGAGGAAAGGTCTCAACTGTTTAACTCTGTCGGCAATAAACCTCCCCTTTCCCTGTCCATCCTCATCCCCTCCTTCACCCTGTTCTCACTCTTGCTGCCAACACAGACCTGACTTTTCCCTTGGCACTGAGATCACTGGGTGGTTTTGGTAGGAAGGTAAGAAGCAAGCGAGACTTGCAAGAAGTTCACAGTGAGCCCATGTCCTCCTGCTCCACCACACTCATGGGACAGGAACAGAAGGACACCCTGTCCTGGAGCTGAAGAGCAGATGGTGGGTTGAAAGCAGCCACTGAAACAACCTTTTGTGTCCCACCACTGCCATTTCTTACCCTGGCTCTGGCTTTCAGGTATTTTCCTGCTCGCTCAAGCAGTTCAGTGACCTATCCCTTATCGCAGTCACAGCACTACAGCCACAACATCTATTTTTTTCCATCTTGCTGAGCCTTTCCATGTTGTGTTTGCATGGGATGGGGCAAGCAACCAGCGTGGGTGCCAGCAGAGGAACACAAACTGGTCAAATGGCAGCAAAAATGCAATTAATCCAGATTTTGGCAAGCTTCAGAAGTCATCTAAACCTCTTTTAATGACTTTTTGATGGCTTTTAATGACCATTTGACAGAGAGAGAACTCCTCAGACATCAGCCCTGACACCATCCTCTGCCTTACACCCAAGGCACTTTCCAGGCCAGCTTTCCCTTGCCATAGCATTGTCATGGCTCAGAACTAAACCTCACCCCAGGCTAAAGCAGGCAATGGCAGGGTCTGGACAATTCTCAAGACTATTTCACCCTCCCACTGCAGCATCTGGGACTCCTTCCAGCCCAACCTCTCTGGGGAAGCAGGGTGTTGAGATGGCCACCACCTACTTTCTGTCTCTTTACAACCCATCCTCAGGGTCTTTCCAGATTTTCCCCTCTCCCTCTCCTGGCATCTCCTTCCCCCAGGCCCATCTGGCTCTGATATCCAGAGGCTGAGCTCTTCCTCCACATTTACACATCCACGCAGTTAAAATCACTATATAGCTTACCTCTGTAGGCTTCCTCTTGCCACCAAAGTACTGTAGCATCATTCCATCATTGTTGGGTCCCTCAGATGTTATCCTAAAAAATGCAGTCAGTCACAGCTTTGGCAAATGGGAAGGGAGCAGAGAAAGTAAAAATATTTTAACAAAAATTGAAACCTTCAAATATTTCCTTTTGTTTCAGAATTTGCCTGTGAGCAGTTTTTTTAAGTTCTGCTTTTAACTTCAGCATTTGGAATCTATTCCTTTTAAAGTTTATAATTGTTTAAATAAGTTAAGTTTAATCAAGTTTAAAGTTTAGCTATGTTTTCATTAAATGGGGTTTTTTTAATTATTTTTTTTCAGTCAATCTGAATTGCAGGGCAGAGGTATTTGCAAGGGGGTTTTTTTCATTCCTTTAATCACTTCACTGAGAAAAACACTGAGTTTAAAATTTGGCCAATCTGCAGTGAGGTTTAAAGTTCATACTCTTTGTTTCACCAAGCAAAAACAAAAATCTCAGCTGTAGTTAGAAAGGCCTAACAAGTGCCATACAAGAAGCAGCAACTACCTGGGCCAGATAGATATTTGGTCTGAACTGCTTTATCCTTACTCTTCAGATGGAAAAATACATGAAGGAAGATTATTAGTTGCAGCAGCGATAGTAATAGTAATAGTAACAGCAATAGCAATAGTAATAGTAATGGTAATAGTAATAGTAATAGGAAGAAGAAGAAGAAAGAAGAAGAAAAGAAGAAAAGAAAAAGAAAAGAAGAAGAAGAAGAAGTCAATAGCATGATTGATTTGGCTAAAATAAGAATAGCTGCAGACAGTTCTTATTTGGTTGCATGTTTTCATTTTGAGATTTGTTGTTTCTACCACAGAAGACAAGGAGAGAAAATAAGGGTGATGTAAAATCAGCAGATGTGACCTTTCCTTATTCTGTTTTAAACCAGAACAGCTTGTTTTTGCTATCAGGAGCCTCCCAAATTCCTATGAGAACTTCTGAGTGAAATGAGCATTTTTCAGTGGTGGGTTTTTTTCTTCACACATTTTCAGGGAAAGCGTGGGCTTTTTCACCTGTCCCCGTGTTTGCTTCTGCTCTCTCAGTCTGCCTGAGTGTGCTCCTTGTTTCATGACAGCTTGTTCCTTCCAGCAGAGCTGGCTTCTGGGATTAAAAAATCTGCCTGATTTAAAGATGATCCATCTGCCCGTGTTGGAAAAGCAGAAGAAAGGGACCTGCTGCAACCCAGAGTCCCAGCATCCAGCCCCATCCTTGGCACCACAGCAAATATTCCCCTTTAGGAACTGAAAGGTTTCCAACCGTTTTGGTTTGTTTCATCCCTTTCAGCCCTGTTTTGAAGCCTTATAGGTGGCAGGATGGATTCATATGCCTACTGTCAGCCGTGCTCCAGGCAATCTGTTCCAGGTAAGCTAAAAAACACATTTCACTCTCCACAAATTATTGACATTTCAACCGTGGAGTCTGGATACTCCATTATGTTGAGGTGATGAAGAAGCTGATATATCTGTTAAGGGGCTTTCCATGACTGGGATGTAGGAGAAGGGAAGACGTGTTTGATAGTCTGATGGTTTTCCATCCTGCAACCAACTAGAAGGCTTTTTTTTTTTCTTTTTTTTATTCTGCAGCGTTCACTGCACAGCTCACCATATATCATAATAAACAGCCAGTTTCAAAAGCCTGTTACTGAAAAGTAGCACTTAATGGCCTCCAGTGCTTCAGCTGATCTCCTGCACTTTAATAGCAAGCAGACCTCACCGAATTAGGCAGCTGGCATGTCTCACACCCGCCAGAATACCAGTAATGGATTTCCTTCTACAGACCCTCTCTAGTCTCTGCTTCTCCTTGGCAGGGTGAGACTGGAAAGGACTTGGACCTGAGGGCTTGTAATTTCTGCACAGCCCAGTGTGATACCTGTGGCTTCACTTGGGTCCACAGAGCAGGACTCAGAAGAGCCCAGAGATCATCAAAGGGGAATCTTCCCAATGCCATGGTGAAGGCAAGGATAGAATGGACAACTGCCCTCACCAGTGAGGTTGTGAACTGTCCAAATTCAACATTTAGCTCTTCACGAACTTCACTTGTGACAGATAAAGCTAACACTTCACAACCAGTCCTTCATGGCCTTTCAGTTTGGGTGAAACACAGACAGTGGAGCTGGTCCCAGTGCCACCAGTCACAGCCACCTGAGCCATCTATGTGGTAGTGGTTTTCAGACTGGAAGTGTCCAATAGGTCCTGGTTTGCTAGAAGGAGGTGAGCACCATAGTTAAAACTGCTTTTATCCAGTCTTGTTGTATGCTTGGAACTAGATTTATGGTGAGCGTGTCCATGTTTAGCAGAATATCTTTCCTTTGGAGACAGTAATGAGCATCCTGGGGACACAGAAAAGAAAACTGACAGCTGGAGCTGTTGAGCAGCTTAAAAGCAGATCTTGTTACACCAGGTGAACCCAGCAGGAGCTGTGGGCTTTACAGATCACAGCTGAGCCTCAGGCAGCAAACCCTTTGTGGTGGAAAGCCTGAGGCATGAGGAGATGAAGCATCATGGATGAGGGTCCAACCTTGAGGGAAGGTCAAGACCCAGTACGACCTCAACTGATGCTCTCACTGCAATAAAAGTCTGAATGTATCCACAGCCATTTTCTCTCTATTTTATCTCTTATGCTAACATTTTCTTTTAGCTCCTCTGCTTGGCTGAGATTTACACCAGTCTGTCTTGTGGCTGTCAGACAGAGTCCTCTGAGTCTGCTTCTTGCTGGGCTAAACAAGCCTGTCTTCTGATCTCTTCCTACAAGGAGTTTCCATTCTCTCAGGTACCTCATATCGCTTCCCTGCCTTTGGTCCAGGTCCTTGGCCAACTTCCTCCTCTCCAGTTCTGCAGGAAGGCTGAAGTAGCCCAGAATGGACTATGTGTGGGGCAAGCCCCCCATTTCTGCTAATTACTCCCATTGCCCGGTTGAGATGGGTGGGGGAGGTAGAAAGGAGGAGATTATCCTTTCAAGAATTCATTCTTTATGAACCATTTGAGATTTAGTAAAGGTCTCCAACATTACTTGTGTGGTTTCCTGTGTTCAAGCCATGAGGAAGATGATGCCAGCTGTCTCCATTGCCCATAAGTTTTGTGTTTTCTGGTATTTCTTAAAAGCGACAGTGCTGGAGTTGAAGGAAATGTCAGAATGGCAGTTCTCATATGAAAACAGGGGTATTTTTAGGTTTTTTTCTTGTAAAGAAAATCTTGGAATTTCAAATCCCTGATTACTCAGACAGCTGGGGGGGGGGGGGGGGCGAGGAGGGGGAGAAGGCAGCCTTTATGTTATTCTTTCTATTTTCTTTTCTTCAGATTGCATAATTTCTAAAAAAGTAATGATTTTGAGGGGCCTGACTGCAGATTGCTCACAGTCCCTAGGGTAACAAAGAAGGGATGGGCAACAGTGAGGGGAGCTCCACCAGACCTGAGCTAGGTGGCATCTTGACAAACTTCCAGCATTGAAGAGGTAGACTGTGAAGCCACACCGATGACCTTCCTGTCCCTCTAGAGTCACTGGGCAGCTCCAAGTCCCCAGACGGATGCAGCCCACCACTCTGAGACATTGTCTTCAGCTGCAGTGACTCATCCCGACAGGTGCCAATTGTTCTCTGTTGACTACAGAGGAAGACAATCAATCCAGGCTTTGTTTTCCAGCCTACAGCCATCTACATTGCAAGCAGATGACTCTTCCCACTGTGTTTTCATTGGCAAACAGCAACCATAAATCTCTTGCTTGCTCAGGTTTTTTTTTTCCCCTTTTCCATATACACCAAATCCTATTTGTCTTTATTTGCTTCAGACAGAAGTACAAGCTTGAGTCTGCTCCAAAGGAGAAAAAATAAGGGGGTAGAGAGGCTGCTGCCGCTTCCACCCGCTGCCGAGCTGGCCCCACGCACTCAATCCAGTTTAAGTGTCCTGGCTTTGTGCTTTTCATAAACATGGGATTATGCTGTTTCCAGAGAAAACCACAAAAAGGTCTCATCATTAGGAGGTAGAACAGGTGAATTTCTTTCACACATGTTCTGAGAAGAAGGACGAAGAGGGAGAGAGAGGCTGGCTTTCCTAATTTGTGAGGGTGTAATTCTCCACTCCTCCTGGGATGGCAGTCTTTGAGGAGGTCTGGACACAAATCAACGGCAAACCACAAGTGAAAAAGGAGGAGAGGATGGAGGAAAGAGGGGTAAAAAGACCAAAGAGAGGGGGAAAGCAAAGGGAAGGTAAAGCCTGGCCACACACAGCTTAGAGGAATGCTTCCGATGTCATCAACCACCTGGACCCAGGATTTGAAGGTGTCTCTACTGCCATAGCCTAGTACAGATCCCAGCTCATCCCTCAGACCAGGATCGCCCTCTGTCCACACTCACCACATTTAGGTCATTGCTAAAACATTGCCTGAGCCTGAAAGCCTCAGCACTCCACAGTGGGGAGCCGAAACACAGAGAGCTTCAGTCTCTTCCCCGTGGACTGGGTGGACGTGGTTTTGATGAGAACAAGCCTGGTTGATCCTACTCCAGGAACACCATGGATTCTTTGTACTATAGCTGTAGCCCACAGCGTGGACAGGAAGCACATGATTCTCGAGACTCAGTGGGCAGGCATTGCTGAAGACAAGGGGAGGAGACGCTGTGACCACCACAGTGGGACAGGTGGGGCTGAGACCTTTCTGTGCCTTCAGACCTTGTGGGTATGATGGAAAGAGAGCACAAGGCACCTCTCCTTGTTGTGTTATTGATTCAGTTCAAAGTGTGGGACCTTCACTCATTGATGTCCATGTCTTGTTTGCAATTTTTTTGTGACATGGCATGTGGGCAGCACCCTCCAGGCCTGAGGAACCATTTGCTCTCATCCACCTCTGATCCAGAAGGAGGGCAGAGAACTGACAAAGGGCGTGTTAAACCCTGCAGCACCGATCCTCTTGTATAACATGTTTTGCAATCAACCTAATGGGGAAAGTCCTTGCTCTGCACAGAAATGCTCAGCTCCCCTTGGGGTCCTGTTCCAAGATTCTGCTTTGTCATGTGGCTACAAGTTCACACGAGGGTGCAAGCATGCCAACCTAGACCGCAGTCGTGTTTGCTTTCTTCCTTTGTTGTGTCTCGGTCATAGTGTCTTTGAGTCACAGTCTGAGGGGAAAAGATATTTTCAGTCCATGTTCTCCAGACTTGATGGGATTCACTCGACCACAAATAAACATCTCAGCTGCATCCCATCAGCTCCTAAGGACTGAACACAAAATAAGTCCTCCAGGACTGTGAAGCGGGACAAGACACTTCGACGTCTTGATCCTGCACCAGCTGAACACTGCAAATGCTGCAAGGAGGGAATATGGTCCCCACTCCCAATGCTGATCCCCCTTCCATGGAGGCCAAGAGAGAAGACGGTCTGTCTGTGCCCACTGCCCTGGGCAAAAGACAAGGTTCAGGCAGTGTGATAGTCATTCAATCCTGGCTCAGCAAAGCAGCAGCAGCCACGGGCACCCATTACTGGGATTATTTTATAACCTCACAGTCTGGATGATCGAGCATATGGCCTGAAACTAAAGCCAGGCATCCAGCACACAGGTATGGATGCATGCAATGACAGACTGAGCAGATGCTCAGGGAAAGCAGGGCCAGCGCCTGCATACTCACAGTGCAACAGGCTGGTTGCTAAGAGTATAGGAACAGCCCCCCGCAGACCTGGCAATCGAGGAGGCAGTCACGGGGCAGAGCACAGAGCCTTGGTGGCTTTTCTCAGTGCTGGTGACAGTTACCAACCTCAGTATTACCTTGAATTCATCTCAAGCAAGTAATTCAGCATTGAAAGAGATTACGACTGGCTCTATCTGCATTGCAAAACTGCTGCAGCCTTCTCTGTAGCATCTCAACTTGAGTTCCTCTGCAGTCAAGCTTTGAACCCAGGCAGCATCAGAGCTGTGAGACGCTGACTTTGCCTGGCAGGTAGCTGCAGCCAGGATGGACGAACAGAAATAAGATCTTGAGGGCACAGGCACAGCTGGTTGCTGGACATCCCCCAGGGATGGTGCAAAGGTAGAGCTGGCAGCACGGTTGTACCTGTGTGAGGTGCCACTGGGAGCAGCGGGAAGATATATAACCCATAAAACCTTACACCTCTGTGGAGAAAAATAGCCATGGTTGTGACACAGGCTTACTGTAATCCCCATTCACAGTGTTGCCTGAGAGAAACAGATTATTTTAATTTCATGGAGACAGTGACCATTTTTCTGCAGTGTTTACAGCTCCCAGCATCATAGGTGCCTGGATGAGCCCCTGGTAACACCAGCATCTTCAGCGTTACTGTTTGCATTGTTATCACAGCATCAATAACTGTAAAAATTAATTTTAAGTGCCCAATAATATCACCTCAAGTGGTGCTGATCCAGAGCTTTCCATCAGAAATCCTGGTTAAGGTGCACTTCTGCCTCCTCACCCTACCAGGGACTTGTACAGGACCCAAAGGCTTCAGTAGAAACAGTCTCTCACACCTTAAACTTTAGCCCATGGCAGAGTTAAGCCATCTACAGAGTAAGAGATGCCTGCTCCCACCCCCGTGCTGGTTTCACAGCTCTGCAGCGCTGAGCAAACCCTGGACTTCACCAGCAGCATGGGAGACCAGCAGGCTGCTGTCATCCCAGGAGCTGCAGGAGGAAAAGCTGGGACATCCACCATGCAGTACCAGGGGACCCTGTTCAACACACCTGGTAGTCAGTACAACTAGATGGTGTTCTTCCTGATGGACGAGGAACCCTGACAGGGCTCCAAGGCCGGGACATAGCAGCCAGGTGCCAGGGAGCTGAGCAGCCTGGGAGTCTCCTTGGAGTCAGCCCAAAGGCCAAAACAGAGACCAAGTTGCACTCAAAGGCAAAAGAAAGCTTCGTGGCACTGAGTCTGCTCTGCTGCAAAGCATGTTTAAAGCATTGGTTATTTGAGAAGGCTGGGATGTGAATGGGAAAAGCAGAAGGGGCCAAAAAAAAATTTAAAAAGCTCATTTTCCTTCTGGAAGCTGATGCAGGGCAGAGACAAAGGCACAGCAGTTTCACGCCCCATTGCCTGGGTGCCTCCATCCTCACTCAGTGCGGAGCAGAGCCCAGAAGGCGCGATGCAGAGATCACCACAAATCATCCCCCAAGCGCATGGTGTTTGGCTTGTCTGGAATGAAGACAGACTGCAGCAACACGGACAAGGCTGGCGGCTCTCCCAGCAGCGATGGCACAGTGCTGTCCATGTTGGAGGCTGATAGAAAGCTCAGGCTATCAGTGCAGGAGATCCAGAGCCAACGGAGCAGCCTTTATACTCATCATAACCCTCTCTATGCTTCCCTCTAGCAGGGAGGACATTCCAGGACCAGAAAACACTGTTCTGTGCCTGGGAGTGTTTTAAGGAGTTAGACTTCAAGTTAAGACTGAAATAAGTTGTGTCACTCAGGACCAGGGCTATCTCCACCTTCCTACCTGAAAATTAATGGACTTTGGGACCAGGAGGCCACAATGGTCTTCTCTACAGATCATCCCACTAGGTCAACTCTTCTGGCCTCCGTGCACCAGGCGTGTTCCCATCCTGTCAGCAGGTAACCAGCAAAACTGACCGCAAGCCCCGCCTGCAGGAGTTAAACCAACAAACACAACTGCAAGCGGCTTCGCAAAGCATATTTATGGCAGCGCCTTGACCTGGTTCCCATCCCTCATCCCCCTTGCCCTGCACCACCTCCCGCCCCTCAAAGCCCTTCGTTGCAAGACACCCTTCTGGGTGAAAACCTCTCTCTTCTGAGCAAACAAGACCAGGCAACGAATACAAAATTGTTATTATTGAAGAAAAAAATCCATTCAGCTCTTTTGCCAGGTTTTTTGGGTGGTTGGTTTTTTTTTTTTGTTTTTGAATGTACCAGTGAGTCTGCTGGAGGTTAAGGGAGTTCAGCCCCTGTGTGGGGTGGCAGCTTTCCAGCTCCTTGTCTCGCTGCCCTCAGGCTCGTGGGGCTGAGCCCAGGCAGCGTGAAACACAACGGGGTCTTGTCAGGGCGTCCCCGAAGGAGCTCACACACTTCATAACTCCAGCCTTAAATTACACACAACATCAAGTTGGAGGCTGAGGAAATAATAGAAAAACAAGCATCACGAAAGTGTTCAAGGAGCATAACATTTTGCAAATAAGTTTTGCACACACCCATGCATGGGCAGGCGCAGGCATGCAGGCAAGACCTGTCCCCTTGTCTCCTGCTGCCCACTCCTCCTCAGCAAGGATGATCTCTCTCATGCTGTCAGCATTGTGGCACGGCTGGTGCCCTTTGGGGCTTCCCACCCATGTGTGGGGTAGGAGAGGTTGTGATGGGGTTAGAAAAACTGGGTTTGGACAATGCCAGCTCAGGGTACCTGCTCAGCCCCCTACATCTTCCTCAGATTAAGCCTAGGACATAGGGGTCTTCTCATCCTAGATCCCAGGAACCACCCCAAAACGTGATGCAGTGGAGAGGGTCTCCGGTGCCAAAGCAGGCAGTGCCCATCTGCACCTTGCCAGAGCAATGGAACCTCATTTGGGGGTTCAGGCTCAAACAGCCCCAATCTCACCAGCAAACCTCTCTGCATACCTGGAGCATCTCCTTGACACAGCCTGTTGGTGCTGAACAGCTCCAAAAAGGTGTCAGAGAATGAATCCTCGGGTCACTCTGGATGATGGCTGTGTTGGCCAGATGAGTCCTTCCCTCTAGGGAAGAAAGAGACCCAGACCCAAAGGGACTTGGCGGCTCTTTGAATGAAATGCAAGAGGAACAGAGACAAGCAGGTGAAGGGGCCTCATTGAGGCAAGAGCCAGCAGGACTGAGTTCTGAAAAGGATCTGGATAACTTTCAAGCATTGGCACAGGCTGCCCAGGGACATGGTGGAATCACCATCCCTGGAGCTATTTAAAAGACATGTAGCTGTGACACTAAGGGACATGGTTTAGTGGCGGCCTTGGCAGTGCTGCGTTTACGGTTGGACTTGATCTCAAAGGTCTTTTCCAACCTAAATAAGTCTATGATTCACATTCCAGCAGCTCAGACCCTCCTGATGAGCATCTGCACAGAGATGTGCATACACGCACGGAGCAGCCGGATGGGGTGAACTCCTTCTGCCTTCCCTGCTGCAGCAGGAGAGTGAAATCTGTGGGATTCTTTTGCCCCCTCCCATTCCCCAGCCAACCACCTCTCTCCAGCCACTCCTGGCTTTCCACGGGCGTATCTTGGGTGTTCAGGTTTATAAATGAAGTGGGCATCAACCTCTTTGCGAGTGACTCACCAGGAAAATGCTGGAGGGTGGCTGCCCAAAGCCAGGAGCTTCCCACGGCTCCTTCATCCACCCCACTCACATGCGTGTGCTTCCTCCTCCTCCTCCTGGCATATGGGATGTTCCAGATGACAGATTAGCCTTGCGAGCCAGTGTGCAAGGTCTCCCAGCTCATGGGACAAGGTGTGTGACTCCCACATAAATCCTGCATGGTGTCCTGGATCAGGGGACCACTCGCAAGAGCACCAAGGAACATGTACATACCACAGCAGGCTCAATTCGCTATTCTGCAGTGCAGAGTCTCCAGGGAAAATGCAGCTGGGAGAGGTACGAGCTGCTGCATTACCTACAAGCACTGCAACCCCAGTCACACATCTGTCCTCCCTCCTCCACGCTTTCCATTCTCTCCTCCTCTTTCTGCTCCCTTGCAACAGCAGAGGGGTGAGAAAAGAGGAGCACAGCAATCACCATTTCCCCGTTCTTGTTCCTTCCAGCTGTATTTCTGCATTCCCACACCAAAGAGGGAAGGTGCCGTAATTCTATCAACACAATAAAACGTACCAGGAAGAAGAAGGTTTCAGAGCATTTCATTTGTAACCACAGTGCATTTTTCGTTATTGTATATAAGGCATAGACAGGTGATACATATGTCTTCCAGCTATTTCAAACCCCTGAATAGCAGGGAGCCACAGGGAATACTTTACAGAAGTCTTACCTCCTGGCTGGCTTTGGTGGAGAGACACAACCAAGCTACACAGGGCAGCAATGCAAATGGGATTGAGTTGATGTTTTCAGAACTCAGACCTGCTTTTACCCACCACAGTCCCACGGAGTCTCCCTGACATGAAAATTGGCCCTGCAGCCTGGACTGGGAGCACTGGGAGATTGCATGCAGGGATGTAACCCTTTCCTTATCCCTAGGCAATTGAATGCCCTGGATCCTGCTCTGCCATCACTAATGACCTGTCCTGGTTTGTCAGGGAAGAGCTGGGGAATAAAATAAGATTTCTCACTGGGAGATGCTCTGGAGAGGTAACACACAAATGTGTTTTGGTAGGGTTGCTTGCCTCTGCTGGGATAAACACCGATTGTTGTGATAGGATGGGTGATGAGCACCCAGATATAAGCAGTGTTTTGCATCCAAAGCATAGGTCAGTCATCCCTTCTGGGGCCCTTGGCACCAAGATTTTGTTTCTGAAATAGATAGGGATCAATAGATAATAGATAGAGCAATAATGCCAAGATGGGAAATTCCACAATCTCTGCAAACCAAAGCAAGGAAGTAAAGTAATGGGGCTGATTTCCTGCTGTGGACAGGAGAGAAAGGCAGGTCAACACTCAGTGAGATACCCAGACACCCCCCAGCGGAGCCCGATTGTGATGGAAGAGGTGCAAGGACTAACCACACCAATATTTTCATAAAATATAGAACCCAAAACTCATTAAGGTGCAAACACAAGCAACTTTTGTCCTCCGCTCATCAGATCCCCAAGGAGAAAGCATTATGGAAAGTTTGACCAAGACTTGGTAGTTTAATAGTGGCAAATAAATGGGGGTGTGGGTGCAAATAAGGTTGGGAGGCTTCTAGGGAAAAACTGAACAAATGCAAAAATGAAGCATTTAACTGTGCTGGTAAAAAAAACACCCACCCTGGGGTGCGCGAGCCCAAAGCAGACTTCATCACTCAAGCTTTTGGGAAAGGGAGGCTGGATCAGCCAGACCTCAGCAGCAAGGACAGGTTTTTATAGCTGCATGTTCTCCATGTCAAACACACTGTCTTCATACGCAGCAGCGAGCTGCCCTGTGCAATCTGGGTGCTGCTACAGTACTGAACAATAAGGGATTTCATGCTCGACACATTACATCCCAATCCAGCAAAGCAACTAGGCGTGTGCTTTTTTTCCATGCCTTCTGCTAAGTGCAGGCTTAAGTGCCTTGCTGGAGCAGGCCAGGAGCTTACATTAGCACAGTTTGTCCTGAGGAACTCTGATCCCCCAGGATCGCTTTTCACTGCTACTTGCTCTCACATGTCATGCTGAGTAGCAACAGCTCCAGGGGACAAATGAAACCAAGGAAGACATCTCTCATCCTGCTGAAGGGCAGTGGGGAAAGATCAGTTTATCGTCAAAGGGACTGTAACAAAAGCCACGGGGTGCCGGAGCAGCAGGACCACTGCCTCTCTCAAAGGGACATTTGCTTTCATGGTTGATGCCCCTGTTCTGGGAGATGGTTCCTTGCAGGATGAGTAGATGCAGGATGAAAATTCGAAGCTAATGCTGTTTTGATTAGCATCCTCTCATGACATGAGCCAGAACTACAAAGCACTAGAAATCCCCTTAGACCATATCGCTCCATCTGATTGCAGCAGCAGCAGCAACAGACAGACAGGAGGAGGGAATAGAAACCAGCAGAAATGTCCCAAAAGTGCCATCCCAGTCTGTCACAGCTGCCATTTGCTCTGCGGGAGGCTGAGCAAGACCTGCAGGAATCGTCTCATCATAATTGGTTTGCAAAGCAGAAAGCAAACCAGCCTGCTTCCAAAGGTGCAGGTTATCTGCCTTGCTGGCACCCAGCAGCAGCAAGCTTCATGGCTCACATCACGTTCTGGTTTGTACTTGTTTTTGCTTAAGCATGTTTGGAGGTAAAAAAAGGAAAAAAAAAAAAAAAGAAGAAACAAAAAAGACTAATACATTTACTGAACTGCAGCTGCAGGGGTTGCATAGAGCAGGAGAGGAGAAAAGCAAAGTCCACACGTGCTGCTTTGCTCCTGGGATTGTTCAGAGTAGGGCTCAGCCCGACTCTGCTTTCTGCACTGGTTTTGAAGGAAGGCATGTGGGACTGTAGAGGTGAAAGAGCAGCTCAGAGGGAAAACAAGCTCCAAAGCACATGAGCCAGACCATGCGGTCCTTCATGAGCACAAAATTCAATGGGTGTTTTGATTTAAGCAATTGCCACCAACTCCTGCCCAGGTTTTGTGTCTCAGCCTTTTCCCTGCGTCCTGTAGCTTGCGTTTTTTCTGGAAAGGCAACTTACCAGCATAGGGCTTCAGGCCGTGCAGCACATTTCATCTTTGGTAAACTTTATATGTGTATAAACCAGATCAGACACATTGCACAGCAAAGGAAAACGGAGGCTTGTTCGGAGTGCAAAGAAAAGTGTGCTCAGAATCAGATTTTGGCTGGCACTTTGCTGCTTACGCCAGCAGCCTGCAACTCCTCCCACTCCTCCCCTAAGGTCTGCCACATGCCTGAATGCTCACAGACTACATGTGAAAAGGTCCTTTTCTCCTCCACCCCCTGCAGTTTTGCACTGGTATTTAAGCTTTACAATCAGAGCAGCTTAAAAAAAGTTTAAAAATAAAGAGGACAGACAAGGAAGTAAAATAAGAAATACTTCAGAGTACTTCAGAGTGGGTATTGTTTATGTGCTGCTTCCGAGGTGAAGTGCTGTAGGTGGGATTTGCATACTGCATCAGGGTAAGCTGTATCTTCATTTTGGCAGCAGCCTAGGGCCTGAGCGAGGCTGTTCCTTCCCCATCTCCACCTGCTGATGTGATCCACTGCAGAGCTGCAGCTTCTTTGCAAGATCTCTGGACCTTTCAGGAGTTTTCCAGCACAGCTTCAGTGGAAAGGTTTCACCAGTTTCATAGCAGCATAGTTCTAGAGGGATGGAAAAACAAGGGAAAGAAAAGCTGATTTGAAGCAGGTACAGCACGGCAGCGTGTGGAAGTTAAAGCAGTTTCTTGGGTACGTCAGAGAACTGCAGATGGAGCTTCGCTCAGGGCAGGCATGATGGCCAAGCTCCCAGCCCACAGAGACATCCAAACAAAAAGCACATTCCCACTAGCAAGGATGGTAGAAAAACCCAGATGCATAAGAAAACAGGTCTTGCCTTCTTCTAGTAGAGGCTACTGGTCACAAGCACCAACAGTCACTCCTGGACTTTGATTGCTCCTTCCACGCATTTGTAAGATAGATTTCCACCTCTTTGTACCCTTGTAAGAAATTCGGCACCTCCCCACCAGCGCTATCCCACTGCCCACCTGCTTTTCTTGCTTCTTGCTCTTGCACATCCAGCTCTTTTGCTGAGTCGCTGCAGCCTCCCCCTGTCCCCTGGCTCCCGGTGCCCCTTCACCCCTGCCCTCTCTTTGTGCTGCTCCCCTACAGCCCCTGAGGCTGTAGACACTACCCAAGCCCTGACCTGGCATCCTTACCGCTCCTTCTCCCCACAGCCCCCCCAAAACTGGTGACCTCACCCACTCTGCCTGTTGGGTTAGGCCCTTTGGAAACAGACCCTGGCCCCGGTCCCTGAGCATCCACCAAGCCATGCCATGATGTCTTCTGCAGTGTCCTGCTTTCCACAGGCCAACACCTGCACCCAGGATCACACCATCAATCAGCTGGCCTGAACAGCAAGAGGACGGCTCTCGAGCCTTGCCCCATCCTGATGCAGTCCGTTAGTACAAACCTAGCCTGCAGGCCCATGGACTATCTCCAAAGAATCTGCCAAAGGCAATCAAGAAAAGCAAACCTATTGCTGATTTGTCTTCTTCTGCCTTGTCTGCATCCCTTAATGCCTCAGCCATCTGTTTCAGCATCAGCATTTGGTGTGGTTTTCGCTCCTAAGAGCGGACATCCCAGGCAAGACCGTCCTGTGCCTGTTTTCTGGGATCTCGACTGTCCCTGCTATTGCACGGTGAAGTGCAGGGCTGCCACGAAAAATGAGGTGTCACCTTATTTTAGCCTATTATACGTGCAATTGCTTCCTTGAAAGAAGGTGACAGCACTGTGAAAAAGAATGAGCTGAGTAAATGCTGCTTATCAAGACCACAAAGAAAATACAGGCGAAGATGCATGCTTAGGTCGTTTGGAATGAGCTATTTTTAAAGTAGCTTTGATTCAAACCCCCGTAACCACATACTAGCCAGTCTGGAAGTCCCTCCCAAGCATATTGAATTTAATAGGTACAGGATGTTCTATCACTCTGTCACTTTAAAAACGCAACTGGAAACAAAGTATAGTGCTGGTTACCAGCAAGGTCTTTGGAGGAATGGGGGGCAGAAAGCACACAACAAAAGTCTGACCAAAGGCATCTTGATAAATTACAATGTGTAGCAAAATATAAGGCAGTTTGCCAACTGAGGATTTCTAATAATGCCATAAATCAAGCAAGCAAAGTTAGGGCAGTTTACCAGAAGTCATTAGAAAAGCCTCCAGTGACATATAACCTTCGAATTAATTATCCATCCATTTGTCTTTTGGAGTCTATCCTTCAAAATACTCCTATTTTTTATGATTTGACTGGTTGCATACTGGAGGGTAGCAAGTTTTCTGTCCAGCTATGAATTTGTATTAACAAAGTGTTGAAAGCCAAGCAGGATTATCAATCAGTGTCGAAAGCGAGCTGTAATTAGAATTAATGGCAATGGAAGCAACGTTGGGCTTGCAGAACACAAACAGAGCTTTAAAAGGTAGTAAACATTTTCATGGTGCTGCAAAGCAGAGCTGACTCCAGCTGGAAGGAGCGTTACACTTTTCTATGGCGGTAGCCACTAAAACCTTTACAATAATCACTGCTTCAGGGAGATAACTTCACCGCTGTATTCCCTACATGTTACAGATGCAAAAGCCCAGGCTGGACTTTTGTAACCTTTTCTTCTGACTTTGTGTCCAGCCCACAACTCTCACCCAACTGTTCCCATAGCAGAAGGCAGAGCTCTTCTTGGCTATGGCAGTATTGGATGAAAAGTCCCTCAAAGTCACTGGACCTTTCCAAAAAGCCCCACAGCCTACCATAAATGAGCACTGCTGGACAGGAGCGCAGGGTGGAACAAGAGCGTATCTTGTAGCATTCAATCTCGATACGTGGACGCCTCAAGCAACAAAGAACTTACCACAACCTTTGGCAAATTGTTGCAACAGTTAATTACCCTTCGTCTCAAAAATTAGCATCCTATTTCCACTGGAATGGTTCCTCTAACGTAACATCCAGCTACTGGAGCTCATTATACTTATGTCTGTTGCTTAAAGAGTCTTCTGATGTCAAGTTAAATCTAAGGACCGTCTAAGGAAATCACATAGGAAATATCCAGGGAATGCTGTTCCCAGAGTCCTAGCTTGTATAGACCATAATGACAACCACTCTGCAAAGAAAGCTAAGGCAAACCAGCAAGTAACTTGACACTAAGACTGGGTGGAAGAGCCCAAGTAAAAAAATGAAGAACCTCAGCATATCAGATTTTAAACATTTTTTTCCATTTTTATAAAACTAGACAACTTTTTTTTTTATATGAAAATTTGCAATGCCATGCAGTTTTCCACCCAAAACCAAAAGGCCTTCCAGTTGGAAATGGCCTCTCACCGACTAAAACAAGTTGCTCTGTAAACAGTTGTGCTAATGATGACAGATTTCTTATGGACTTGTGCCTAAATTTCCCATACTGCCACACTCCCAACTCCTCACAGATCCTGAGGGACCTTCTCTTCATTCCAAAGCACTTCCAGAATCTTCCCCACTTCTGCAGGTCTCCCCCTGCTCCTTCCAGGGACCCCAGCTCCCACTGGGGCAGCATGGCAAGTTCCCTGGTTGGAAAACAACTGCTGGTTGCCCAAAGCTCTCCTTGGAAAAAGCCATTGAAGAGGACCCAAGGGGAAGAATGGGAAGTTCTTTATTCCAGCCCATGATCCATCACATGTACTGTGTGCCCTGAGGACAGAGGACAGTGGAAGTACAAAGGCACCACATCATCCAAGGTTTCTGATCCGTGAAGTAGTCCTAAAAGGTATTTTGCAGAAAATTCTGCAATATAGCCTTTCAGTTATAGATATATATGTTATTTTTTTATATATATATATATATTTCCTATATATAGCTATATAGCCGTTCCCTAGGGTGTAAAGCATCTCTTGATGGATATTCTAAGCAAGACCAATACATCAGCTTCTTCATTCACTGAAAAGCCTGAGCTTTTGGGAACCAACGTTTTTGGGCACTACTGTTGGGAAGCCCAGACAGCCCTTTGCAGTGTCAGGTGGACGCAGACAGCTTTTCAATTTGCTCTTACTCTCCAGCTACTCTGACGGCAAAGCTGAGACTGTGGTTGGAACCTTTCAGCACTGTATGGGGAATAGGAGTAAATAAAAAAATCCCACTTATTTTTATATCAAGAGCCAATGAAATGCCTTGGGTTCGTTTTCAGGGGAGACTCCTCTCCCTGCTCAGGTCACCCTCCATCCCAGGGTTAGCTTAGCTCAGGGGACCGTTAAGTTTCCCAGGGCACGCTGTGGACTGATATTTCTCAGGTAAAAGCTATCTCCCTTCAGTGTCTTCAGGCTGAGTCCAAACAGGACAAAATTTGGGGCCAGGGCTCAGACTTCTCTGGCAGCATCTGGTGCACAGTACCCAATGCTCCCAGGTGGAAAGGCTGGATGCAGGCAGGGGCACCCAAGGCTCCTGCTGAGCCACGGACCAGCTGCTGAAAAGCAATGACTGGAAGGACCCTGAAGGTCCCTGTGGAGGTGTCAAGGAGCAGAAGGCTCTGGAAGAGCTCTGCATGCAAGGCCAAAGCAAAAACGGCAAGAGAAGCAGGAAAACAGTAACTTCACCTCTGTGTGCACCCCTTCGCATACAGCATCCCTGTTCCTTACCCTCTGCCTGCTCAGACTGATGGTTCACATGCCCTAACAGGATTCCCTTTAGGTTTTCCTCCCATCACTCACCCCTTTGCCCAGGACACGCAAAACCTTCTGCCTGCAGCATAGGACCTCGAAACTGCATGCACAGTGGCAAGATTACATTCTGTGTTTCACACTGTGTAAGGTCCTTACTTTAAATGGGACCTGATGGTGCTCCTGGCACACAAGTCAGAACAGAAGTGAGGAAGAATTGTTTTTCCATGCATTTAATCAGGGATGTAATGGTGAGCCCTGCCAAAGGTCAAGACGCCAGGGGCATTCTTCATAGCAAACCAGCACCAGGGCAATTGCCAAATTTAGTGTCTGATGAAACAGGAAAGGAACTAGATCTCCAACAAGATACAGAACCAGTGACCTCAAAAATCTAGGGGAAGCTGGCCAAATGCATAAAAACAGAAAAATTCCATGAAACATGGCCTTACTTTTTCAAAATATGACTAAAAATTGATTCAACCAAAATGAGGTTAAATACAACGACATGTAGCTAGGAAACAGGGAAAAATCCCAAGTAATAATGAGTGTAAATCAATATTTATAGTTTGCAATTTTTTTCTTATCTCAGCATTGTTTTTATATGATACCACTGGAACGAATGCAAAGCCACTTGCATCTTCAGGGAAACACTGAGTTCTTCCCAGTTGAAAAGGCTTAATTTCTGCTGCTTGACATAAAAAGGAGTCTCCAGGAATGGCTCCGGCAACAGGGCAGGGAGGAGGCAATGCAGCACAAATCTTCACTTGCACAATTATTTCCTCCTTCATACTACTTAGCACCTCTGGAATTGTTATTCCAGCAGGAGAAGTATCCCAGCCCTTCCCATGGGTATGAGGATGGAGGGACGCAGTGAGCCATGACCTAATCCCATCCTCTTTTTTTCTCGACAGGAATAACCGAGCATGCATGACTTCAAATCATCTGAAAGTGATTACGATGGCAAGGAGAAATTCCACACCTTGCTTTTCGGTTGCACATTGCAAGCACACAAAGCCATCTGCAAAAGGCAGCCACATTCTCCCGCATGAAGTTATAAATTACTCCAATGAGTTCTTTTATTAAAAAAAAAAAAAAAACCAACACACATATATACAAGGAGCAGAATTTGTTAAGTGCTAGAGAGAGAGAGGCGGGTCATTTTTCTTATCAGTCTGAGAGGAGGGGAAATGGCATCCAAGAGCCAGCATGAATTATTCCAGTGCTGTAGGAACAGAGGAGGATACTAAAACCCATCCTAAGCCAAACTGGAAGGCCAAGGCTCCATTATTTATTTATTTTATTTTGCCAGTGGAACTGACAGTAAGGCAAGAAAAAGCCACTTTGTTGATGAACGAGGTGAACCCCCCCCACCTCATTTCAGACATTACATTGGTGTAACATGCTCCAAGCCTCGATAACAAGAGATGGGGCTGCCTGAATGCCTTCGAGCTCCCTGCATCTTTAAACAATTACAGAGCGATGTGGGTTTTGCTGCTGCTCAGCCCTGGGAAATGGCTGCATTTCTAATTAGTCTGCATTGTTTCCCACCGACCCTCCAGCATCTCCAACATCAGCTGCTCAAACCTCTTTGAAAGCAATCAATTAACCTCAGCATCATTAGACACAAACTGAAACTTGGTCGCAAAGAGGTGGGCACCTTGCAGTGGGTCTGCAGCAGAGCCCAGAAACACAGACTCTTTTTGACCCATCATGATCTACCAGGCTGTTCCTCAGGGATCAGCACGGAACTTTGCAGCCACGTGCATGGGGACCATCTCTGTGACCACAGAGGCAGGTCAGCCACAGAGACCTGAGGGAACACCTAAGACCTTAGTCAGGCCCCCCCTCCTCTCCCACACCCATCGTACCGGGAAGGCGTAGATGAAGATCCCCAGGAAGAGCAGCAAAACAAAGAGGATGATGGCCAGGATCACCACCCATTTGTATCGCCGCCACAGGATGTACTTCAGGGTCTTGTACGGGGAGGTGAACCATAGGAAGGAGGTTTCTGGGCGCCTGAAGCCAAACAAAGTTGAGGTCACTTCTGAGTTCCACAGTAGTTTCACCCTCCTGGATCCCCAAACCCCATGAGTGTGCCCTGCTGTAACAAACTGGCTGTTCACCCTGTAACCCCGCATTGCTCTGGGTGGGTAAGCTATGGCAAATGCCCTCCTTGGTAGTCCAGACCAGCCTCCCAGCCACCCCAGATTCCCTCAGCTCATACACTGAGCATCAGCAGTTCAAAACGGAGCCTACAAGGGAGCAAGCCCTTTGCAGACAGCAGACTTCACACTGGGAACACTGGTTTTCAATTTGTTCCTGGAGATCTGTGCCCCGGTGGTTACTTTTCCATTCAAGATGCTCTTACTTGGGGTCCTCCAGCTTGGGGTTCATATTTGGCTCATCCCGACCCATGCCAGCTGGCCGCTCTTCATGCTCTTGTTCTGCCACGATTTCCAAAGTCATTTCCAATTTGCCCTGTGTGGGTTAAACAAAAACAAACTTATAAACAAAACAGAACAAAAAAGGGAGATGTCAGAAATGAATGTATGATGCAAAATACTGATTAGAGAAAGAAAAACCTCTTTGAGTATAACCCAACCACTACCAACAAGGACCACAAAGAACCCAGCAACAGTGGCTTTCATACAGGTCCCTCACCTGCCCACTACAGTGTTCTCAGCAGATACTCCAGGACATTTCAAATGTCAGTGACACCCAGGTTTAGGCAACCAGCTCAGGGGTCTTTTGCTGAATGACTTCATTCACTGCCTGGACCCCCTCACCTGTACTGAACAGTCGCCAAAGACTTGAACAGGAGCCCAGACACTTGCATTTACATATATCAGTCTGACAGCTGGAACCTTTCCCTGGTACTTGTCACAACACAATATCATTAAGAATAGATGTGATACAGAGTCAAATTAGGTGGCATGTTTCAAAAGCCACAGCAAAAATCCCACAGAACAAATAACTTCTTCTGAGGCATTTGTATGGTGCTGGACAAATCCTGGAGAATGGCCAGCTGACAAAAGCTGGTCCAGTTTGTAAAATTTGCAGCCCAAGACTGCATTCTCTGCCCTGGCCACAGCATCCTGCACATCCTTGGCCCAGCCACATCCCTCCCCAATGAGAAAGTCCCCAAAAGAACACCTGAAGAAGCCACCTTACCGCCAGGATCTTCTTCTGATCCTCCTCAGTAACACAGGGCCACCATCCCTTGACAGTTTTCTGCTCAAAGAGTGACACAAAGCGACTTGAAGACAAGGTCTCATCTACTAGCTCTAAGGAGCACTTCTCAGCAGTCTTGGCAGGTTTGGGCATCCTGTTAAGATCCATCTGAATGGAGCCTGCAAGGAGGAATGTTACTGGGAAGACACCTCGGTATAACAGGTCCTTTAAAACGTGGACTCTTTCCCTGACGAAATACTCACTGTGGCACCCTCCTGACCTCAAAGAGCTTGGGCAGACACCCACCTAGCAAGGGGGAGAGCAGGCTCAAATGCAGCCCATTTCCAGGCATAACGCTTGTTTTAGCCAGCAGCTCTTCCTAGGAATGGAGGGCTTGCCATCACCATTGTGCTTAGGAAGGCCTGAGCCATGAAGTCCTTCTAGAAGATGCTGCAAAATACCTACTGACTTACGCAGCTCTAATGTTGGATGATTTGCACTGAGGTCAGCCAGGCAGGCTGAGATTTTTAATGAAGAATAAGGGATTGAGGTGAAGCTCAAATTGTACATACCCAGAGCAGTCAGTAGAACAGCATCAGGCAGGAGGCTTGCAGATCTCCAAATAGGCTATTTTATTGCCCCACCCAGTAACTGCAGCAGACTAAATATGAAGGGTCTCCCCCCAATTTGAAAGCTTCCTTCTCAGCCAGAGTGATCCAGTAATTAGTACATTTACCTAGGAAACCTGAGATCAATTCTCCAAGTGTCAGCTGAAAGTGCCTGCATTTAATTTATATTGCTACACCAAACTACCTGACAGCTGGGAACGTCCCAGAATGCACACAGGGTCTGGACCCATGGCTCAGCTGAGGGACAGGAGCTTTCCACATTCTGTGGACGACTCACGTTTAATACCGTGTTTGCACTTGCAGCCTTTCTGTGCCACAGGCTCTTGCCACCAGCAACAACAGCAGCACAGAGCAGGTTTGTTGTGAAACACTTTTGAAGCCCATGGATGAAAAGTGCTTTACAAAAGCTGCAGACCACTTTTATTTGCTAGAATTTGCAAAGAATTCATGTTGGCAGTCAAGAGCTCCTGACGTGCAGAGCCAGAAATGGAAAACACACCTTGGCGAGGTTATTTCAGCACTCAGCCTGCGTAATTAATCAAAGACAGGATTTAAAAGGATCTTGATCACATACTTCCTCAGAGAAGCTTTTGATGTTTGAATATTTTTTTTTTTGAATGGCAAGAAGAAAGGTAGAACAAGATCTGACCAAGAAACTCATAATGCTGGAGCCTCCAGCTTCTGCACAGCTAATCTGCTGCATGGCTCTGCTATCCTCCCTATTACAGGGGTTTGTTTTAATTTTTTCTTGAGCTAAACCTAGATTTCTGAGGATGATTAATGAAGCTAGCACTGAAAACTGTCTAAACAGCCCAGATAAGGCAAGGCAGGTCAGTGATCCTCCTGGTCATCTCAGCTCCAATACACCATTAGCCCCAGTGAGCACATCTCAGCACAGACTCAGATGAGTCACGGAGAACTGGGGACTTCCTGGAAGGTGATGGCTCTGCTGGATTTGATGATGCTCTCAACATCATGACAGCCCAGGAACAGGCCGCTGCAGGCTCAGACTGGAAATCTGCCTAATACAAACAACTTATCATCAGCCCTGAACTTATGCTGACATCGAAGCCTGTTCAGTGACTTAAACTGGTCTTGTTGTGCTTTCTTCATATCCTGGAAGGATTCAAGAATTTTTTCCTTCCTGTTTGCATCAGCAGAGATGGAGGCAAAAACCTCTCCTGACTTACTTACCCAAATAGTCATCAAAAGAGAACTTGTCATTGTCCCAGATCTGGAAGATAAGCTGTGGTGGAATCTTGTTT
This sequence comes from Falco naumanni, assembly GCF_017639655.2. NCBI lineage: Eukaryota > Metazoa > Chordata > Aves > Falconiformes > Falconidae > Falco > Falco naumanni. The sequence goes on along the minus strand of NC_054054.1, from coordinate 38,556,233 downwards.
TCTGTCTTGTCCAAGCTCCAGAAGTGCTCCTGAAATCACACCAGAGAAGCAACCAGGGAAAAATAAGAGGCTCGTTAGCAGAAGTGGGCAGAGCCTGGCTACTCTCACCTCACAGCACTGGAAGTCCTGTAACATAGTGTGTGTCCTGCTCCAGGTCTGCAGGGCCAGAGGACAGCGCTGGCTCTGGCCACTTCTTGGGCAAGGATGCTCAATGGAAAACCTAAGAAGGCTGGTTGGTATCAATTTGTACCTGAATTTAGTGACAATATTTTAACAAACAGGCATCTTGAGCTTGCAGATAGGATCTTTTGGAGTGACAGCATCACGTTCACATAATTTAGATGAGGCTGACTCTCCAAGTTGAAGAGAGCAGCGAGTGTTGAGTGCCAGTGCTGCCAAACTTCACCTTCCTCTTAACTAATGGAAAAATATAGGAACAACACTTAAATTAGCACTTATGGTAGGCGGATTCAAATACATCCCTTCCCCTTCTGCCCATCTCTCACCCCAGCTCTGCCAGCAGCCAGAGCCCTGCACAAGTCTGAGTCCACCACTGCTCTGATCTGCTGCCAGGTCTTTGGAAAGCAGTTCGGGTGTGCAGTGGTCAAGAGGAGACCAGCAAACACCTCCATCACCTGCAGGTAACCGCTGGCTCCCAAGTTTACCTACTAAACATGAATATGTACAGAAAGGGACTGGTGCTTTCATACCAGCCTACTGCACAGTGGGTTCCTCCATTCTCAGTTGACTTTGTTTACCTTCTCTGCACATCTCCCAGGTTTTCACTCTCCGTATGGGTAAATGCTAGAGTTGGACATAGTATCCCAGTAAATCTGCTGCCAGTATTACACTGGGCTGCTGCCAAGCTGCATACATGCTTGCCATGTTTATTACTACCTCTAAGTTCAAGAAAGGAGAGCTCCAGAGCACCAGCAAGTCATGACGACCACAGCCTGGCTGCCTCTACAACCAGTCATGCAGGGAAACTATGACACCTGATTTCAGCCCTTATAATGTGAGATCTGGCACCATCTCTATGCCTTTCTCATTTCTATTAGATGGGCAATGGTTTTATCTATTCCTTGCCACCGGAGCTGCTGTGACAACCTGTGGAAAGGCTTTGCAGCAGTCCCAGAAGGTTATTTGCATCACATCTGGAATGAAAATTACAATGTGAACATCCCCTCTAATTACCATCGTTTACCAAGCTCTTGTGCAGTGCAGGAGCTATCATCCATCAGTTCTGCAACCCAGCGGCAATAATAAGGAATAGCCACTGCCTGGGAGACAGCATCCACGGGGGAGCTCAGCAACAGGATGAGGCAGCAATTCCTGCTTTCTGGAGAGGAGATGATTTATAAAACACTCACCCATGAGAAGTTTGCAGCTGCAGTGGCCCGGTTACTATAGTGGGTAGGCCAGCAGCAAGGCAGATGGGCTGCCTTCTGGGTAAGTCACACCAACGCTCCCCAAAAAGCCAGTCAGGGGGAACTTGCAAAGTAGACTTCTCTAACAAGGAGGGTCTGAATCCCATTACTGTGACAATGAGCTTGCGGTTGCATCATTATAATATACAGTGGATATGCACCTATGCCACAAAATGTGCTATTTATGTGGTTGCAACCAGTAATATTTCCCAACAGGGATCTAAAACCACTTTTGGGATGCCACAAGATGCCTGGGAGTTAGGACTAAGAAGTGTTAGGACAGAGGGAGAGAGACAGAGACGCACACAAAGCTGAGCTCTTGTTATTTCTGGCTCCAGCCAACACTTGCAAAGAGGAGGCAGAGTCACGATCGGTGTCTACTGACAGAGGCTCAGAGGTGTGTCCTGTGGGCAATGCCTCCCGCCGCACTCTTGCAACATGGCAGTATCATAAACGGAACAGATTTAATTAAAACCAGGAAACTTCAGCATTATTCATGACACATACGTAGCACCATAAATTCACTGCGGTGGCTACAAGACCTGATTCATTATATCGTGCAATATTAAAAAAAAAAGGGGGGGGGGGGGAAGAATGTGTCACACTCCATAAGAACATAAATATTCAAGCAGGGAGACTGTGGGCACTTAAATCCCATTGAAACTGGTTTCACTTTAAGAGATCACCCTGGACGGTTATATTTCAATTTAGCTCCATTCCTCGCCTTGCTTTGGAAAAACACGCCAGCATTCTTGCAATGGAGCATTTTATTTATGCATTTTAAATATTTTATAATCTAGAAAAATAAAATAAAGTCAACGGAAACTTCCATCTCCCCCCCTCGGCTCATTGCAATGTATTAAAATGTATGTTTATCCAAGACGGCGGTGGCGGGGATGTTTTCCCAGCTAATAAGTCATTTTAAATTAAAACTGCTAAAAAGGGAAAGAGCTTATGGTGATTCTTCCCCTTCCCATATACTGGCTGGGTCCTGCACTGCAGAAGGGTTGTTAGCCATCCAGATGAGAGCCCCCAGGATCCAGGTGCCCATGCCCAAAGAAGAAGGCGACCAGATGAGCTCACCATGGGTCAGAAGGGTTCATCTGGGGTCTGCAAGGTGGAGGAAGACCTATCTCCCATGGTACACACCACCGCGAGACACCACAGGCTTCTTCCCGTTGCCCCTTGCTGGGGCAGTTCAGGCACCTCCAGCTATGCTCAGCCTGAGGGAGGATTAGACATGTCCTAGATGTGCCTCTTCCTCTCCAGTGATAACTAAAGTCCCTGGCTCAGAGGCTAGTTTCATCCTATCTGCATTCTTCAGGTGCACCCATGCTCCAATAGCATTGTTACGCTGCTGCCTGGGTTGAAGCACCTCTCCAAGCACACGCTGGACCTTCTCTTTGCACCATCCCATCCACCTGGAGTCAAACACGAGCAAAACCTAGCACTGGATCAGCCCCTCTGAAAGGGAGGTGCAGTGATGGAAGCTCTGCTCTCTGGCAAAGGTGCTGCCTTGCTGGAAGACTCAACCCCATGACTGCCCTGATGAGGAAAGTGGAGGAACTGGGAAAAGGAGTGGGCTTTTGTGAGACCCAAATTACTGCCCCAGTCTCTGAGCTTCTGCAGCAATCCCCCTCCCTCTTGGTGGGCTCCTTCCCCATCAGTGGTGCTGGCTGAGCTGTCCCAGGGCAGGAGGAGAGGGCCTTGGACCCAGGTCAGAGCCAGCGGGTGCTGTGGTGCCTTATGGTCATCTTCCACACAACAAAACCCAGCTGGGTGAGTGTCCCTCAGGACTGACCATGCAATTGCTGGAAAACATGCAGGACTCTGGGTTTCCACCTTTCCTCCTTCCCACTACAATGCCCAAGGACTTGCCCGCACTCAAAGAGAACAAAACCCACACCGTGGCCAAGTGGGTGCTCGCTGCATCCCCCTGCATCCCCAGCACCACTCCTACTCCTGAGAGCGATGCCATGGCTCGTTGGGGACTCCCTGCCTGATGAAGGATGACTCAGGCAGGATTCGACCCTTTCCGGGTGGCAATGCGGAGCTGATACAACACTAGCACGATCCGTACAGCTTTGGCCTTTCTTGTGGAAAAACACTGTAAATGTGGTTTGGCTGGTGGAGAAGCTTTCCTCCTCGGAGCCCTGTGAAGCTAGGGACACGGCAGAGCAGAGCTGGAAAGGCAGGCTGGGGAAGGAGGAATTTGATGCTGAGCTAAGTTTATGGGTCCATTTCAAGGCAGTGTGAAATTTGCCTCCATGATTATATCTAGCTACGAAACTTCACTATAAAAAAAAAACCACGGCAAGAAATTTATTTCCTAGCTTTTTGCAAGACATTGGAAGGAAAGGGGCTTGAATTATTGTTTGGGGGTTTGTTTTGCAGTGGTGGGGGGGGAGAGGGGAGGCTGGTGAATATTTTACGGTCGTGAATAATGCAGCAGGGGAGGGAGAGAAAAAAATAAGCTCATATCACTAGGAAAGTGTTGACAGGGCTGCATTTCTTCTGGGTTGCTTATGTGCTACAGAATACAAAGTAAGGAGCAACCCTACTTTTGGGGGAGGCAGGGAGCCCCCAGCATGTTCACACTCAAGCGAGCCTGTCCCATTGCAGCATGTGCACGTGAGACACCATCAGGTCCTTCACCCTGCAGCACCTGGGGACCCCCAGCCATGCGGGAGACCCCCCTCAGAGGTCAGCCAAGAAGAGCCTCTTCTGCAGAAGCCAGGACAAGCTGTCCTGCTGGGCCAACCATCAAGGTGTTGCGAAACTGCTTCTCTGAACCTCATCCCATGGGGACATTACTTGTATTCAGAAGAAGCAGACAGGTGAGAGTGCTCTTTATTGCACTTCTACTGGGCTGACTCGCCTCTTCGATCTCCCTGCTGTTGCCAAGTCCGACAACTGCATCGCAGGTCTCGTGGCACATGGTTTTCTGCATCCTCTCCTGATCAGGATGGCAGCTGAGCAAAATTCCAAGTGTACATCATGTGCTGTGCATTCGGGCACAGCCTTGCCAGTATCTGGAGGAAGACTCCAGGCATCACCACACCGTAAGTGTGAAATAGTCATAATATTTACCTTGGGGCACATACTCTTATTCAGTTCCTGGAATCACTCACTGCAATGTTATTTTCTCAGCCTCCCATGCTTTCCTTCTGACAGAGTTTATCAGGCTTTTCCAGGGACATGAGGCCATCCCACTGCCATTTAGGGAACTCCAAGCTTTGGGGTCCCAGTCCTGGCCACTTTGTGAACAACACTGTTGGACCTTCAGTTCTCAGCACGGCCATACTTTGGTCATCCCCTCCCATACATACACTGGAGTCACAGAATCACAGCACAGTTTGGGTTGGAAGGGACCTTAAAGCCCACCCAGTCCCACCCCCTGCCACGGGCAGGGACACCTCCCACCAGCCCAGGTTGCTCCAAGCCCCGTCCAGCCTGGCCTGGGACACTGCCAGGGATGGGGCATCCACAGCTGCTCTGGGCAGCCTGTGCCAGTACCTCGCCACCCTCATGGTAAACACCTTCTTTCTAATAGCTAATCTGAATCTACCCTCTTTTAGTTTAAAACCATCACCCCTTGTCCTATTGCTACAGACTCTACTGAAAAAGCAAAATTCACAACAGTAACTCCTGTCTGAATATCACAGAGGCTGCCAGTGCATCCCAGGTCACAACTGCTGTCCCTGCCCCATTAGAGAAGACAGTTGTGTCATATCTGCTTGTTGCAGTCCCATTAAAATACATAATATATGACTGCCTTGTCTAGCTCTGCCTTCCTCCAGAAAAAAAAACCCGTACTTGGAGCCCATTCAAAATCTGCATTTTGGCCAAATGTGGAAGGAAAAGGAACATTTTGTGTTTTACTTTGCTTTGTGATGCCACCAAGAAAAACAGGGAAGGACACAATAAAGGACGGGAAATGGGAGAGGAAAAAGTCCAAAATTAAAAAGGCAATAGCCTTTTTTTTTTTAGCTTTCCGACACCAAAGAGGAATGAACATTTCCATCTAATAAATTATTAACTGTTTTTAACAAAAATCAGTGTTTGATAGTCAAAATGTCAAACTAAAACCAGCTGGAGCACAGAGATTTCTATGTACACCCTGGAGATTCAGCAGCGACCATAACAGAACAAGGGGAAGACACAGGGACCCAGCTGCAGACACCTCACACCTCTGGCTGTTTTTTTTAATAAAAATCGAACAGAGAGGCCACATGCTTACCTCCAGGGTCAACTCTTGCCCTGTCTGACAAATACACCAAGCCCAGGCTGCCCACGAGCTCTCAGCTGATTTAGAGCATCATGCTACAGGGCCTCACTGCATGGCATGAGTCTCCCCCAGGGAAAATCCATTGCAGCGGGGATGTCCCCGCATGCCCCACCGCTGCACCCACTCCTCATTCCCAGCTGGTGCGGATATGCTGAGCGTGGAGGAATGCACCGGCTGATCTGCCCCAGGTGAGGGGCTGGCCCGTGGCAGGTTGGAGCTGTCAGTACCAGGAAGATGTCAGGATACTATAATGAATTTGCAGACAAAGCAAGCAGAATCGATGAAAACAGATGGAGCTGGGAAAGCCTCAGTGCCAGGGAAGGAGGAATTTATTCTCAACTCCACTCAGCAATAGAGCAAAACAAGCTGTGAGTTACAGCCCCTTCTTCCCTGCTCTTCCCTCAGATTGCCTTTGCACTTTTCTCTGTAAGTGGGTTTAAGACCCCAAACATCCCTCTTTCTCATATCACTCCTGAAGACCTATCTCTAGAATGAGTTCTGGGATGCCACCAGATCATCAGTTACACAAAAAAAACTTCCAAATGTCAGTTTTGTTGTTATATTCAGTGCTGGAGCCAGCAAACTTGGAGACTTCAGCTGCGCCTTGCAGAAGCAGGGTCTCAATTATTCAAGGAGATATGTGCAAGCATCACCAAGGAGAGATGTGCAAGCATCACAGCCACAGGGTTATTCCTTGGATTCTCCTATAGGATCACCTACTTCTAGCCCTACGAGCAGCATGCACCCACCACTGCCAGGTGCCAGATGTCTGAAGACCTCCAGCTGAAAGTCAGTGTGGTTTTGTACCCAGGCAGGTTGCAATTAATCTGCTTAAAACTTGGATGGGCCCCTTCAGTTGAGAGCACAAAGTGGAAGGAATGAAATGAATGTAAGAGCTCCTTGAGAACGAGCCTCACCACAACCACTCTGACCTTTCTACTGCATAAACCAGAAAGCTGCTTGCAGTTTCTTCTACAGTAGTGGGATGGGTCCTCTTAATGGCTCTCTTGGTCTTTGGAAAACGGAACATTTTGTGTTCTGGCATGAATACTTTGTCTTCTTGTTGACACCTAACACTGAAGTCTAGTAGCAGCACAAGTATGAAGACAAGAGCTATGTTCCTTGGTCTGGTTTCTGCCAGTGACATGGCACGACACAGATTTGACATTGCCAGCAATGCTCCCATACTCATGTTCATTTTCTGGAATTTCTTTTGTGGAATGCTTTTCACATGATATATGAACAGCCCAGCCAAGTCTTGGAAGCTCCAGCCTGGTGGTTTATTTCCAGGTCCACTCAAGCACCAATAGTTTTTAACTTGCATATTGAGATGCTCTTGAAATTCTACCCTGAATGTTCATTTATGTGGATGACTTTTGCTCCGGCATTCCGTGTGAAGCTTTTTCTGCCCTAGAGGATATCTAGAATTCAGATTTGGCAGCTATATTCAGCTACCGCTGTAACTGGCACTTAAAGCTGAACATTTCAAAATCAATTTCATGCATTTTCCACCTCCACAGCGCCTGCGAGATGGGGGAGCGGAGTGCCTCCCTGACTGGGTGCCCAGTGAAAGGTGATCCACAGCCAGCCTACCTCAGCATTGCTCTCCACAGACTCTGGTTGTACCACGACCATCTGATAACACTGTCTCCAAGAGTCAAGATCTGCCAGGCTTTGACCTGGGGATCTAAAGTTTAAACCCCGCAGACATCTGCTCCCCTCTGTTGGTTGGCAGCAGAGCACTGCACTCATCTGGGACCTGGACCTGCCTCTTCCTCCCCTACTTAATTCAATATGCAATTTCATGCAAATGTGTCAGGGGCACTGAATCTACCTTTCGACCCTAGCTCCCCTTGTGAAATAACAGCACTCCCACATGCACTGTGTGTTGACCCCTTCACCAAAATGACAGCATGATTCGCAATGTAAGAAACCGTCTCCTCACAGGACTCAGCGAGCTGCAAGCGTGCTGCGGCCATGCAAGCAACGTGGCCTGACTTGTCCATGGCTGCTAGAGAAAAGAAGGAAATTCTGAATAAATGCTGAGAGAGGACATTAAAGAAACAAGCATTTACATATTTTCAGAAGAGCTGTCCCAGAGGTTAACTACTTCTTCCATGGGGATTTTTTGGAAACTCAGAAAAGGAAAAGGTAAATTCCTTTCTCAGAAGGAGAAGCAAAATCTTTATAACATTACTGCAGCAGGTGAAGATACGGATGGGAAAAACATTCTGAAATGGTTAAAATGCTTAGAAAAGGAGGAATAAGAGCCTACAATTCCAATCTGTAAATTGAATTGTTGCTCACAGGATTTACAGGCTCCTGCTTTCCCTTGAGGTGCCCCATGGGAAGACTGAAGCCTTGAAACCCCAAGCAATCCCAGCACTTTGAAGCTCTGGAGATGGAGTTCCCAAAACTTTCCATGCTGTGGCAAGGATTAAACACTCCTGGCTACCACTGGCCATCCTAAGGCTTTGGAGTCCAGCTCCACCACGTGGCACCTGGGTTTTCCCTGGGTTTGCAGGCTCCCAGCTCACCCCAGATGCACACACCAGGACTAAACAACACGGAGACCCTCCTGCCCAGGGGCATCCTTGCTCTTTTGGGAGAATATTTGCAACCCGGGTTGGGGTGACCCATTCCTGCAGTCCATCCTGCAACGCTAATGGGAGCTCTGGTCTTCCAGGAGGTGAGCGGACCAAACAAAGGAGAGCAAATTGAAAGCTGCTTTCCTCCCAGCAGTGCTCTCTCCGCGGGCCAACACCAGCAAGGCTGGGCGCAGGTGGCTTTTAGCAGCTCAGAATTTGCCATCTGACCGTTTTGATTTAAATTCCACTTTCCATCGCCTGCATTTAAAGTTCGGTGCATGGGCTTTTACAGCAGCAGTAATGAACCTGGAGTTCAAACAGCACATGGCGAGATCAAAAATTGCCAGAGCGGAATGTGTCCCACAAACACAAAGCATGGCTTTTCATTCATTATTTTTTCCTTTACAGAGAGGTTTTACAAGCTGTTTATTTTCTGATACAGTGTTGGCAGACATGTGGTCGGAGGAGAATCAATATCAGCACAGTGGGATGTATTTTCTTAAACGGTTTATAGGGGGGTCTTTGCTTTTTCAAAGGGGGATAATTGAATGTAGTACACACTGTACTTTTGATTTGTTTAACATGAAGCGTGAAATGGGTACAGCTATGATTCTGTCAATCAGTTTAACTATCCAGCAATTCATTTTGAAGCTAGGCCTCCTCACAGGGATCGTCTGGCTCAAGGGATGGGGAATTCACTCAGCATCTTCCCCACCACCACACCAGTTCCAGCCCAGGCCACACTGGGACCTTGCTGGCCCCACAAAGCAAGCTGGGATGGGTGTCCCAGGTGAGCTTTGTGGATGCAGATGGTCCCACCACAATTAGGTGTCTTTGGGCACCCCCAATATCAATGAACAAGTCAAGTTCACGGTGGCAAGGCAGGGAGCAGGGATGAAGGCTTGGTGTTGGGCGGCTGAAGGGGTTTGAGCTTTCAGGGAGATGTCACGGAACAGGACCAAGTCTCAAAAGCAAAGATCATCCCTGCTGTCCGCACAGACCCAACAATACTCCTTTTAGTCTCCAGGTGATAAGCAGGAAATTCAAGCCAATAGATCTCCCTCCCCTAAGGCATTCCTGGAGAGCCAGTCCAATTTGCACCAGTGTTATTCCACGTATTCACCCCAACTCCTTCCCTATTTCCTTCCCTCTGTGCAGCTCCCAGCCCATCTGATCATCGTGCTACACTAACTTTAAGGAGCACCAGAAGCAATAGCCAGCTACAGATGTGGGAATGAGGGGGCTAAAACCACATCCACTTTTACCTCCCCAAGTGAGTACACAGCTCTCTTATTAAACCAAGGGCATGTTCACCCTGAATCCCAAACCAAAGTTTTTCTTCCCATCTCTCCACCAGTGACACATCCCAACCTATGTTCTACATGTTCCTCCTGCTTAACCCTTCAGGCGCTTGGAGGCAGCTTCTTCCTTTCTTTAGCCCTTCTGTGAAGTTATCGTACAGCACGATGCCCATTACGCCACGCTGGAGACCAGAGGTGCGCACCTAACCATCCCCATGGAAATGCATCTCCATCTTTGGAGTAACCCTGCTGTTGAGTAGGCACCTCAGAAGTCCCATGACACCTGGATAGTACTTAGACACCACCACACCAATATTCAGCTGCTTCCAGCCCAGAGAAGTCTTTCCTGGGGAGTCAGGATCTCCAGACTCTTTACACAAAGCCACCTCTAATTCTGACCCCACAGAGGTATTCAAAACGTAGATCTTTTTTTTTTAAACCAATTTCCCCACCTGCCCCCAACTTTGCGTTTCAAATGCCACAGTGGTGAGGCTGAGCCTTGAATAGCTCCATGTGTGCAGTGGTGCAGGTCTTAGATCGCGCAGCACATCTCACCGCAGAGCTACTACGAAAAGGTAGAGACATCTGTCCAGGGACACTCACCTTTTTTGAGATGTAACACATTTGCTCAGCAGGGAGATAGTCAAAGGGGAAGACGAATCTCCAGTTGAAGTTGCCCTCTCCTCCCATAGACCTGTAGTGCACATCTGTCTTCTGCTTATTCTCCTCGTGGCCAACCAGCCAGCTGCAAAACGCAAACACATTGCATGAAAAACTAGAAACACACCAAGGTTTTGAAGCTCCCTCAGCATCACAGAGGCCATGAGCAGGCAATAAAATGTCTCTCATCCCTGTGGCTGCTGTCTGTAGGGGCAACCTGGAGCCCGTAGGGGACTTGAGAGGGAATGCAACAGTGCCTGCAGTGTTGGGAGATGAACCAATGCTGGCGGTAGCAGCCTGAGAAGCCCTTCTCCTCCCTCCCCTGAGTTTTATGGGTGTTTTAAAGACTCAGTGCTGCCTTCAGCTCTGGCTCGGCGTTGTTGCTTACCCATCCACCAGCACACATCACCCTCTAACCTGCCTTGGTGAGAGCTCCTTTCCCCCTTGCAGCCACCCCAACAAACTGACCCTGTAGTCAGCCCCTAAAGCCCATCCTGCTGATGAGGCAGCCATGCTAAAGGGCCACAGGGCCATTTTCCTCCCTCTATTCTCTGTCAATTTCGCAAAGATTATTACTTGAAAGTCCTAAATGGCCAAGAGGTTCTTCCCCAGAGTGCCAGACCCTGCTGTGGCCAGGGTGGTCCCCAGCCACTCCTGCTAGAGACAGCTCCATGTAGCACCATTCCCCTCTGGGTCTGAGCAAGCTGGCTGTGGTCACTCTGCAACCAGGCCAGGGGCAAACCGAAAACTTTCCATAACAACTACTTTTTTCCAGCTGTGAGTTTTGCAACTATCAGGTTTTCATTCTGCCCTCTTTCCCTGTCCAAGATTCTTCAGTCTTCAGCAATCAACGAAACAAAACAAAGCAACAAAATACATCCATTTGTGTATTTAGAGCCCTGCTGGGGGAAAGCCAGAAGATTCAGAGAGAATCTCTAATGAAAACGATTACCTCGTTCGATTGTTTTCCACTTAAATTAAAATAAGAGGTTTTTTGCCCAGCTATACAAATGATTCCCTCTTCTCAAGTGCTCGAGAAGAGTGCATGACCCACCCCAAATGTGTTGTGGGAGACAGGGAAGGGAACTCTACTCAAGTTCATCCTACAGTACACATCACACACACATGTGCTACACAGAAATGAGGGCTTGGTGGCAGTGGGAATTGTGTGATGAGGTTACACTAATGCTTAAATTGTGGCTGGATTATTTGATTTGATGTGATAGGATGCAAATGGCAAGCCTGTGTGTTTATCCACATCTTTCAGAGCTTGGCAGGGACCCTCAGAGGATGCAGTGTGAGCGCCCTCTCCTTGCAGGCAAACAAAAGGACAAATAAATGGTTTGATTTGGATGCACAGGTGGGTTTTTTTCCTTGCAGAATTTGCTGCACCCTCCCCACTGCAGGAAAGAGATGCCAGAAATCAAAAGCATTCAAGTCATGGTGCCCCAGAATTAAAAACATAATGTAGGAATGGCCGTGGTGACCATCCAAAGGCCCATCTCGCCCAGTATCCCACCCCTGACCAGGGCCAACAGCAGATGTCCAGGTAAGAGTACAGGACTTGGGCAAGCACATCCTGATACCCTCCCAACACACCTCTCCAGCCTCCAGTAACTTGCAAGTCACAGATTTCCTGAACTTTGGATAATGGTTTTGTACTTAACAGGACTGGATGGATTTTTAGCCCATTAGTTCATCCAGTATTTTTTAAATCCACGTGGCTTAAGCTATTTGCAATATCCACATCCAGCGTTAGGTTCTTAGATTTAAGAGGCAACTTTGTTCTCATAACTCGCACACACCTCCCTCTCTGTTAAGCATGGGTGCAAGATTTTGGAGGACCCAGGCCATCCTTTGATTTAGGAACCCAAAAGGGGATGCAGATGAGTTTTAAAGATGCCACATAATATCACATAAATCTTAGCAGTGATGGTTGGTTGGAAGACGACTCTGAAAACTTCTAGTCCAATTGGCTCAAAGTGGTACCGGTTTTACCATGAAATACCTTGAAAAACTTGCAAGGTGATGAGTGAAAACCTCCCACTTCCCATGTGACCTGGTTCAGTATTGGTCCGTCCTCTTGGTGAAGTAAAACTTTTTGTTGGAAATTTCACTATGAAAACAATACAAAAATATCCTCCACCTATGACACTGACAGAGAGAGCTGTTAAGCCCAAAAAACATCTTCAGTTCTTAATGAATATGATTTCCCTACACTACCACTCTTTTGCCTGCCTGCAGCACGAGCCTTTAGGAAGGGCAGGTTTCTCTGCACTCAGCCTTGCACCACCTAAACACGGCTAAGACCTCTTCATGCTATTGTAAGACTACCACTAAATCACTGATTAAATTAAATAAACAGCAACTGAGTTGTGCCTCAGGCAAATTTACATATTATGTAGAAGATAATGTCCTAGAGACTGAGATTCCAGTCCTGGTCTTGCCTAATAGGTAAAACAGAGAATAAACTGGCAATTAGTCTCCTCAAAGAAGTGCTGTGAGATCTTCCAAAGGAAAGCCAAAGGTAAAAGCTCCTTATGCACCGAGTTCACCCTGAAATATGCTCCAGCCCCTGCTCTGGAGGCAGCGGCAGATGGAAGGAAGTGTCCCCTCCAAAGCCATGGTGGTGAAGGTCACTTTGCCCACTGGATCCCTGGTCTGTAGGGCAGATGCTTAAGCACAAGAAGGACCATTGCCTTCCCCCTCCACTAGGATTTTTCAGGCCATACGCAGGGATGCTAATGATGCAGCCATTTGAGGGCAGGGCCAGTGGGGAAAGATGAGGTAGTTGAGCAAGATTTTGAACTCTTTTACAGCATGGCAAGATTTGCTTGGTCATTGGGGATGCTAAAAGCCAGGAGAGGGAGATCAGGAAGCAGTGGATGTTCCCGCTTTCCCAGTAACACCCTGCAAGCACTACTATTTCAGAGCCCTGAAGTGCACAGAGCAGCTCAGCTGAAGCTGATAACAATGCACTTGATGTGAATACCAGGTAAGCAGCGCACATTCTGGATTTACAGGAGGAAAATTGGGATTGCAAAAAAGGGATTTACAGTCTGTTTCAAAATCCTACCTCTTCCTGTCCGTAAATCCAAAGAACGCACAAAATAACTAAGTCCCTTGGCTGGGGTTGCACCATTTTACACAAGACAAAACATAAATGGAGTCAGGCAGAGAAGGGAATGTGCCAGAGTTACTGCTGGTTGCCACATTTTTGTGTGTTTCAAGGAAAAAAGGGAATTCCAAAAAAAGCAGCTATGCAAACAAGCCAACCTATGTATACGGAACAAGCCCACGGCTGTCCCAGGAGAGGAGCTGGGAAGGAGCCGATAGTGGAAATGCAGGCTACGTGCCCCTCTCTCCAATGGCTAGGCTGTTTCCCCGTATCCTACCTGTCTACATGTAAATACTGTCATGTAAGCACCCAAGGGATGCAAAGGAAAACTTGACATCATGAAGCAGTTCTGAGCCTGGCAGAGACGTGTCTGCCAAGAAGCTGGATCCATGGATGGAGAGGTGTGAACAGCCCCCTCATCCCAGCAGGATTTATGTCTACCACAGCAGTGTTGATGCAAGGGCCGTGTTAACTCCTTCACTGCTGCTCTTGCACCTTCAGGCTACGGTACCCGGAGGACACAGAAGCTGGGTGGCTTACCCTTTGACGTAGATGTCACTCATCTTCTCCCCAGTGATGCTGAGGTCGTCAAGGATGACGTCCTTGGTGTTCCAAATGATGCAGCGCAAGTAGAACCTGGACAGCCCCGAGAACAAAAACAACATGAGAGGGCGAAAATCTTGTTGCAGAGCCTGCCTAGGCAGCCTGGTTGTGCCACTCACATATTCAGCTGAAGGAGCTAAGATGCGAGTCATCATTCTCTGAAGATGAGCCCACACAGACATTTCCCAGCTGGGCAGGCAAATGTCTCCCCATCGGACATCTCCAAGCCCCCTTCTCTCCCCTCACAAACAGAAGGTGCTGGAACCAGCACCACATCGAGTAAGAAATTTAAAAAAAGTTACCTCTTGGCTTTGCGTGGCGTGATGTTGAAAGGGGGTCCAGGCTGACCCAGAGATTTCGGAAACAGATCCACCCACATCTGTAGCTTTCCCTGGAGGAAAAGAAAGACACATGAAGCCTGGTGAGCCTCCTAACCGGGTCACCTTCACCTCCTCAGTAAGACCTAGCAGTGGAGAGAGAAAATATCAAGTGCTCCAGCATTCCTCAGTTGAAAACTAAGATTTTCTTATTGGAAAATTGTCATTAAGTATTATATTTAAATTATCTTAGTGATAGCTAGGTATGCTAATGGCTTGTGACATATAAGCTGGATAAACTGAAGATGCACTCTGTCTTTACTCTCCACAGCTGACTATCTTTACATAGGGACAGACTAAAGACTCGGTCCATAGGAGATGTTGGAGAAGCAAGTAGCTCACTCATTTTCCATGGTGTCACCAGTTGCCACCAGCTGGACAGCTGGTTGATGGGTTTCTGACCATGGGAGTGGAGGATGGGATGAGGAAAGGAGAATCTAATTCCACTTTCACAAAATCCTGCCAGGGAGAAAGCAGCAGAAATGCAGCTGAAATCTCAGAGGGGTTGTTTTTAGGTGGTCTTTTACTGTAAAACACCAATGGGTGCCAATAAAATATTTTATTGTGCAGTCTCAAGGGTTGAAGGAGAAATAAAAAATAAAAAAAAAAAGCGCCATCCTTTGACAATCAGCCCATCACAGAGGGGTTTGTGGTTTGCTCACTTTTTGGCAAGAAAATCTTCCATTTCAGCAGAAAACTTTAAAAGCCCAACCTGGCTTTTAGCTCACTACAAACAGCCCGACAGAGCCAGCCTGCTTGGTGGCTCTGCAGCAGGTCAGAGCCATGCTTTTCGGAATGTAGCATGTACTGAGGCACACAGGTTAATCCCCTAGACCCAGCATCACCTCCGGGGATTCTCTTGGTCAGAAGCAGCGATGCAGGGCAGGTCCTAGTTGCTCTGCCTGTATGCAACCCCATGTCACGTAGGAAGCACCCTTCCTAGTCCCCATGGCTGGTTCAACAAGACCATGACACCTGTACCTCTAAGAACAGCACAGACCCACTTGTCAACTGATAGCAGCCACCTCCCCCCTCTAATCGTTGTTTCCATTGGGTGAATTAACATGGAAAGATGCTCAGAGTAGCTGCCAGTGCATTTACTTCTGCCGACAGCCCTCCTGTCCCATCCCCGGAGAGGAGGTCGGGTTAAAAATGAGCCACAGCAGGGAAACAGCTGCGGTGGCACAGGCCAGCGGCTGCGCACGCTCACACCAGCTGCAGAGCCAGTCTCCTGAAACTGCCTTTGCAACACAACTGGAACGTGTATGACAGATGATAATTAATCATTCTGTCCTGCAGGAAGCAGCATTTCTTGATCCAAATGCATAAAGTACACATACTTCGTTAATTGAAGGAAAGGGGTTAGGCTAAGCAGGGATACCTGGCTTTTGATTGGTTTTGGATGGAAGCCTGTTTAGTTTTCATTTGGCTTAAAAATATCCAGTCTGCAGCAGCACTAACGCTTTACGCCTCTGAGGGCAGGTTCATGCTGCAGAAATCACGTCGCTGTGTTGCCAAAGGAGCCTGCAGTGTCATTACCATTACAGAAGAATTAAGACTTTCCGACCAGAAATGGCTTTCCCACAAATAAAATTTAAAAAAATAATAAAAAAAAAAAGTTGTTAGCAAATGCTGATGCAAATGAACACAGGAGTCTGGAATCAACCTCCCCAAGCACCCTGAGCAAGTCAGTGACGGAGCTGAGCTCCAGTCTGTGTTTGACAGCTGACTCCCCTCCCTGGGAAAAGCCCATCTCCTGGGGCAGGTATCCCCAGCACAGCTCCGCAGTGAGACAGCCACTTGGTTAGCATCGGATCAAAAGGAGATGATGTTCTTGGTCTTGTCCTAGACATGTCACACCACCCACCTGCTCGATTTCGGGCTGGAGAGGGCTGTAAAGAGGTCTCGTCTCCACATGCTCTGGCACCAGCCCCTGCCTCCGCAGGGCATACAGGGCAAGACGCTCCTCTGCCGGCCCCAGGTGTGGATTGAGGGGTTTTCCATCTTCTGCCACAGAGCAAAGAGCAGTGTTACACCGTGCCATGGCCGGATTCTGACCGCTCCACAGGAGCAAGCACGAGCCCACCAGTCTCACCACAGCCAGGAGTGAGCAGAGGAGCACAGCCTCCATTTGCAAATCCACTGTCATCACAAACCCTCCTGGGCACAGGGCAACCCACTCCCAGTGGGATGTACAGGCAAATCACCATGCAACAGGACAGGGACCTGCGGGGACCCTTGTGCAAATCCCCCCCCATCAATCACAGCAGGTGAAACATTGCAAGGACCAAGGTGAAGGACACGGGAAGGAGAGTCCAGTTTTTGAATGTGCCCAAGGGTTCAAGCTTCCTAAAACCACAGCAGCTGGGGCTGCAGGCTGCCCTCCAGCCCATGATGCTGCCATGTTGCCATTCCCAACCCCAGCAGAGGTTTATCTAACGTGTGAGCAAAGCTCTTCAGGGCAGTAGGATGAAAGGATCTGCTCTGGTGCAGTTTGCAAGCACTGGTGATGGATATTCAGTCCCATCATTTAGAACTACCCAGGACCTTCAGCTGGGCAGAAGGGAGCACAGTGGGAGTGAGCTCCCTATGGGGTCCCGTTTCTTCCCTGTTGCGTTCAGGGTGAAAAACAGAAATGAGAGGATAAGGATGGCCACGCAGGCACCACCAGCACAGTCCCATGGCTGGTCCTAGTCCCTGCTCTGCTCCTCACTGCTCCCACAGGGGTATGTGTGGTCTTTCATCAAAATGGGCCAGGACACAACAGCCACACCAAACACCAAGCCATCCGTGAGCAGATCTGAAACCACCTCCACCTCCTCACTCGCTCCACACCAGACCCTCCACAAGCGAACCAGATAAGACATATCAATAATGCACATGTTTTGCTTTCTCTGCCCCAGCATTCAGGATCCTTGTTACATCCATCCAGGTACAAAGGATGGCCAACTTGGCCTCGGCTGAGCCTGCTCCTGCCTCCCCATCCCACATGCCATGCTGGAGCTGGTGGAGGACATCACCCCCAAGACGGTTGCCTTTCAGCCGTAGCGTTTCAAGGCCATGCACCTTTGAGGACCTTTGAAATTAAATGCGCTCCATAAATATTATTACAGCTCTGCAACTTTCAGGTGATATATCCCAGCTCCTTTCTTGGCAATATCTTGAAGTGGTTAACTTCAGACATATGGGCTATTTCCCAAGCAGTGGAAACCTGGCATGTGTGCATATGTGTGTGTGTGTGTGTGTGTGTGTTTATGCACAGGAAAAAGAAAAAGCCCCTCTCAGAAAACAACAAATGTGGGGGTTATGGAATAATGGTCCGGGTGCAGTGCTTGTAAAACCCATGCTCTCGTGTTTAATAGCTTCACTTTATACCGCCAGGTTCAGATCTGACATTGCTCTGCGAACACAGCTGGTTTCCAGATCTCCTTGAGGTCAAGCATCAGACTTTGTTCTGTTTTTTGAACTGATTGCCATTAAAGCAGAGGAAGGTGAAAGGCAGGGGCTGGGAGAGGGGGGAAGACCCCGCTTGGTTTAACACCTTTCCAGCCCTTGCTGAAAACCTTTCGTATAACGAGAGGCTGCAAAGGAGCCCTTGCTTCCCCACTCCTACTCCTCCTCACGGGGAAAACCATGAATTTGTGCCTCAGTTCCCAAGAGCAGGGAGAGGGATCAGTCCTAGGCTGTGCCTTGTCTCATGCCTCTGCAGGCCAAGTCCTCCTTGGTAGCTCTGCAATACTGTGGTGGCCTTAATAAAGTCAGACTGCAGCCCTTGGGCCATGTACGGAGGGGCTTCACCTCCTCCCTAGGCCAAAACACCCTTTCCATGGTTTGAAGCAGAGTCGTCTCTAAAAGGCGAACCCCTGCCCCCAAGGATGCTGGTCAGATGGGCATGAGTTGATGCCCAGGATATTGCAGGTGTCAGTGTTGGTGGGTTTTGTGCAAACAAGAAGATGCCTCCCCAACACTTGGTGATATTTTCTCCTTGCTGGCAGAGGCTGATTTTGCACTCCCACCTAGAACACACCTTGCCCCTCAAGGCATGAGTCATGGTGTGATACGCTGGGCATGGTGTGTATGATATTGTCACGGTGTGTATGATATTGTCTCCCTCTAGTGACACCAACCCCAAAAAGCAGAGATGCAAACAGCACAACTGCTCCTCCAAGCACAAGCAGCAGCTGGGAGATCAGGCTGGAGCCTCTCTGGCTGCAATGGACTTTGCAGCTCCCAGACTGCATGTATTTGGTTTGCCAAAGTTAACCTGGCTGGATTGCCTGTCTAGGTTTGAACCCAGGGTTTGGTGCAGGTCCAAATGCAACGTGCAGCCTTTGGGGCAGAGCTAAGCTTGGGAAAGGTGCAGAGCCAACCTGGACAGCAAGGTGAGGAGAACATGCCCATCACCTGGTCATGGTCTCCATGATAACCCCCACCATGATACATTCACAACCTCCAGCTCCATCCCTTGCTCTGGATAAAGAAGTTTTATCCCAAAGCAGCCCTGTTACCTTACCCAGTTCAGAGAGGATGTACTCTTGCTCCCTGAAGATGACCCGGTCAGACTTGTAGGTGGGAGCCTTGTAGTTGTGCTGCAGGGAGAAGAGGTGAAGCAGCTGGGAAGGACGGAGTTGGTCTCGCCACTGGTTGGGTCCAGAGCTGAAACCAAACAGGAGGAAAAACAGCAGCTCAACATGTGATGAAGCGTCTTTCAGCCTCAACAAAGGGCAGCAGCAGCCTTACACCAAAGAGGGCTGGTCGGAGGAAGGTACAGCTCACTCTGCGTTCACTGGTGAACGGGGCTGTGAGTCCCACAGCCCACCCAGCCCCAGTCTTCAGGGCTGGGGTGCCCTGATAGCCCCCCTAGACCCACCATGTCACCTCTTAGCTGGCCGTGCCCATGGCGGGTGTCCTCACCATGGTGTGCCCAGGAGGCATCAGGGACGTAACAGGATCTCCCCAAGGACACTTATGTTATTTGAAGCATTTCATGGTCCTGGAGGAGAGCCAAGACTCAGGGAAGTTCCTCAACTGTGGGGCTTTTCTGGTGTGAATCTGTCTCAAGACACACCTATGCGGTGAAGTACAGCATCACCCAGGTGCCCCTGGGACAGCCTGGGGACAGCAGACCCCTGGGCTGAGACATCGCCCTGGTCCTCATGCCCAGCTTGGCACCGCACAGCCCCAGCAGCTACAGAGACCCACCACCCAAGCCCACAGCAGTACCTACATGCAGTAGGTTTGGGGGAGGCCACAGCGCGCCCCGTATTTTGACAGGAACCGGTTCTCCAGGTCTATGATGGTCTCCCCAATCTTCTCATCCTTTGACAAGAGGTCGTAGTCGTAGAGTGTGATCTTCAGGTCCTTCTCCAGGGGCAGAGTGCAGCTCAGCTCGAACATCCTGCACAATGGGAGCCGTGATATGCCCATGAGATGGAGGTTTGTGCTGTTGAGAGCCCCACAGGACACGGACCCACACCACATCCCCACCCACCAGTGCCAGGAAGGACAGTACACCCACCACGCATCTTTGTCACATTGGTCCAGTACTGTCAGTACTGTGTTGTACTGGCTTAGCTTGCAGGTACGCAACTAAGCAAGCATGCTTTGGGGTTATTTTTGCCTGGTTGAATTATCCTTGAGCAAACTTTGCCCCTGCTTAGTTTCTCCATCTGCTAATTGGATGGTGGTCACTGCAATATCCAAGGAAAAAGAGCAGCAGGCGAGAGTCAGGAATCATCATTGCCATGGATTTTGAAAGGGGCAGAAATGACAGCTTTGGAAAACCATCTGCTTTTTGAGTGCAAAGAGCAAATGTCCACAACAGGAGTCAAGCCTGCCCGGGCCAAGCTTGTCATCAGAGACTGACCCTCAAAGCCTCCTTGTCCTCTCCCCCTGGTCCTAAGCACCTTTCTTTTGTGCCGTCTCCTCTGCCACCATTACACCACAGTCCACATCCTGGCATAAAATACAGCAAGAGCAAACCTTCTCCTCCCTCCTCACATAAAGGACAGCAAGAGACAAAGCACCAAGACTCTGCCAGAACAACACCCCATTCCAAGCTGGTGCGCCTGGATGGCGGCCACATGGAAGGTGGCACAGTTGGGTGCACAGGATGGTGCAGGTCTGACCCAGCACTCCCAGGAACACCTCCACCTGCTGCTGAAAGGCAGGCAACGCCGGGGAGAAACACGATGCCCATTCCCACCCTGCAGCAGCTTTTAAGGAGGGGAAGTAAGTGATTATGCCACCAATTAAGAGTGCAGGAGGAACTGGGGTCAGCAGAAAGTAATTAGCTCAAGCTGGACGGCAGCCAGCCGCCCAGGGAACAGCTCGTGAAAAGGGAGGTTTAATAGCCGACAGCAGCCAGGGCCTCGGTTTTACATCTCGCTTTAAAGACTGGGTGGGAGGTGCAGCACGCTGTCTAGACGGGCTCTGGCTGGGAGCCAGGCTTGGCAAAGGAGGAGTTGCTCAGCCTAGCCGAGCTCACCCGGGTCTGGCTGTGGGCTCTGCGATGGGGCAGCAGGTCCTGGCCCACCGGAGACCAGGGCTTCCTCATGCTAGATGGGGAGCAGCCACTTTGCATTCACCGTAGGAAAGGCAGAGCCACCATCTCCAGTTGGAAGGAGAGGAGTAAAGGGCTTGTCTAATGCACACTGTCCTCCAAGGTCTCACCAGCATCACCCTCGCCATCCCTCTCCCTTGTAGATGGTGTGCTTCCCTCTCTTTCTTGCTTTGTTGGGAAGGTATCACAGCATTGCAGCCTGGGCTGCTGTAAGCCACCTAAGAAAACCAACTGGACATCCTGTGGAGTAGGGTGTGACCCCTGTTTGTGCTGAAGCATAGCCCCGTACATCTAATCTCAGCTTTTCTGGGAGACCGAAGTCCTGTCAACACATGGCAACCGAGCACCAGGTTTTCCACTGCCTCCCTCCGCTTTGCCTGGTCCTTGTAGTGCTTTCCAGCTCTGACAAATACTCTTTTCTGAAAACAACAATACTATCTTTTGCCTTTCACCACATTTGTGCTCCTACTGCGAGGCAAACAACCAGTCCATATCATGTTTATAGATATTTCTTTTTCAGAGCATCTGATTTTGAGGAATCCCATGCCACAGCCTAATCAAACCAATCTTCACGCATCGTGTCTTCTCTTCAGACATTTAACCAAAGTGCCTAAATGAGGGGCAAGCAGTTTCCCCAGACTCTCTCACCCATCAGTGGGATGAGGCAGATGCCTCCACAGGGGAATCTCAAGCCTGAACAACCCACCGATGACAGAGCAGACCCCCCCAGCCCATGCTCCACAGCTCAGAAGTCTCAGGGAAAAGGTGAACATGAGCTATGGTGGGTAGGACGGTGGTCAAGCCAAGGCCAAACACACTTCAGCAAGGTTGGAGCCGAGAGCACACCAAGGGAATCAGAGCACGGTTTGGGTTGGAAGGGACCTTTAAGGGCCATCTAGTCCAACCCTCCTGCCATCAGCAGGGACATCTTCAACTCGATCAGGTTGCTCCAAGCGCCATCCAACCTGGTCTTGAATGTAGGTTGGAATGGGAAGCTCTGTCTGGCCCAGCACTATTTCCTCAATATGACATAAAAAATCACATGGACTCCAAACTGAATCAAAACTTACTTTCCAAAGACAGGCTCCAGCGTACAGGGAAGATAATTTTCTTGGTCATTTATGGATTTCTTTCCCACTGAAATCTTCACATAGGGATCGCACTAAAGATGGGCATAAAAATAAATGCGAGAAAGAGTGATTGCACAGCAGCACTGATGGCGAAGGAATAACTCTGCCTCTACTTGTCCCAGCAAGCAGAATGTTCCACCGCCCTTGATTAATGACTATTTGCAAGGATAGAACAGTCTGACCATTAACTACAAACCTGTGACCATCGGCAAAAGCTACCTGCAATCCCTCTTTGCGGATGACTGAAGGACCAGTTAGCAGTGCGGGACAAGAGTCCAAGCCCTTCTGAGGCCACTGGGATGGAAAAGCAATAAAAGAGCATGAAAAAAGCCTACTTATGGCTTCTTCGGTGGACTGGGCTCAGGATGTTCCTGTTCTCATCTGAGTCACCTATTTTGGGGTTCCATTGAGGTCATCGTTTTTTAAGTTTGAGGTCTACTCAAAAATAGCTTTGCAAATGCAGGGGACTAAAATGTCAAAGGGAAAGATTTTGTTTCAAAAAATATGGCTCACAAAAAAAAAAAGCATGGAAGCATACTTTAACATAAAGACTCATTGTGCATCTAAAAATTGTATCAGATATTTTTACATTTTTAGCAAGTTTTTAAGCTTCTCTCTCACAAGTAAAACTATTTTGGGAAACCAGCATAAATTTGAAAAGTGGTTAAATTAAACTCAAGTCAGCATTTTTACCAGGGGAAGGGAATAAAATAAAAAAAAAAGCAGAAAAAAAAAAAGCCAGCTTCACCTAAAAGATGTCACCCGGCTGGAGTCCAGTGTCTAGAGGGACCCATCATTTTAGCTCACATTAAGAAAAATAAAATAAAAAAGGCAAATACATTGGCTAGTTATGTTCAAACCCCCCAGGCCAAGTCTCTCATCACTTTTCCTTGACCTGCAGATTGTTTTAAGAAGCGAAGGATGGAAAAGCAGTGCTCGGGGAAGGTCTGCATGTGAGGATGCAGTGGGTGTCCAGGCCTCTCCTTTCGTGTCCCCTGGGCTGGGATGAGCTTCAGGAGGCATCACAGCACAGGGGGAAAGGCTGTGGGTCAAAGTTGGATTGGTTTCAATTTTCAGTTTAAAAACCAGCATTGTTTCTTCTCCTCCTTTTTGATCCTTAGGAGTCTCTTGTGGGAGATTTCTAAGAAATTGAAAACTTGCATTCCAAGTCCATTTTCAAAAACTGGGCAGATTAAAAAGCAGTTTTGTTATGTTCATCTCAAAATAATTCCTTTTTTTTTTTTTTTTTTTTACTTTTTCCCTACTTTCCAGTGGAACAGAAAGCGTTAAGAAGGATTTTTCCATGAGTTTTTTTGCAAATTGAAAAAAATTGAACATTTTTCTTTTTTGAACAAACACAATTTTCTTTTTGCACTAAATTTTTCTTGCACTAGCAAAGCTTTGCAAAAAGCAATCATGTGAAAGACACAATTTTGTTTCCTTTGGCACCAAAATAAAAAACAAATTAAAAAAAAAATCAAATGCATTTAGCTATTTTAACTAGCCTTACTGAAAAATCCCTCAGAATGGAGGAAGTTGGCTCCTGGGATTCCCAGATGTTGCAATGGAGGCAGAAAGAAGGGGTGGATTTTCTCCTTTTTGCTGTCCTGATTGTTTCTAAATTTTAAGCCATATATACAGATTTTGATCAATTTGGGCTGCTGTGCTGGATAAGCCCACCCCGTGAGCCAGCACGGAGGTCCACCAGAGCTCTCCCCAGCTGGGTACCTTTCCATTGGTGTCCTTGGGTTGGAGGTCGAACGCCCTGATGATGTAGACCCTGACGAGACACTCCTGGGGTCCTCTGGCTGGCAGCTGATGGAACTGCCGAGGCGGCACTGGGACTCGCGGGTCATCCGGGAGAGGGTAAATTTTGAACGAACCCTGTAAAAGACAGAGGTGTTCAGCTGTGCTTGCGCACCCACATGTGCAGGTGGGTCTCAGGTGAGCAGGCTTGCAACAACAGTCTGGATGCTTGTGTGGAATCACAGAACAGTTTGGGTTGGAAGGGACCTTTAAGGGTCATCTAGTCCAATCTCTGCCATGAGCAGGGACATCTTCCCTAGACCAGGTTTGCTTAAGGCTCCGTCCAACGGCCTTGAACGTTTCCAGGGATGGGGCAACTACAACTACTACAATGCCAGGTACCAAGCCCTGATCCTGACCCTCTTTTTTTCTGCCAGACCAGACCATGTCCTGCCAGGCTTTTCATGATCCAGGCAGCTGGGAGCAGGGTGGCAAGCTGCCTGTATCCTTCATCACTTGCTTGAGCATCAATGCAAACTCTGTAAGACAGGGGTCCTCAAACTGTTTAACCAGGGGGCCGGCGTGCGGATGCAGTGGCAGGCAGTCATCTGCAGCTGCCTGGTTTCCCCCCCCCAACCCCCGGCTGGGGGGTTCTGTAAATACCGGGGGGCAGATTGAGGACCCTGGGGGCCGTATCTGGCCCACGGGCCATAGTTTGAGGACCCCTGCTGTAAGACCTCTAACACAGAGCCCCCTCAGCCTGTTCATCCTTCACCTCTTCTACTTCACTGTTGTTTGAGCCTTCAGGCTATTAAAGAGGTGTGAAGGGGTCTTGCTGCCAATGCGAACTGCCCCCCAGCAAAGGTTTAGGCTGAGACTTTTGCTGCAGGGACAGTTTTAAGGGTTCCTGAACAAAGCAGCTAGTTCCTGAGAGAGGGATGGGAGGAGGAGAGAGAAAACACAAAAATTTACAAGTGTTTTATTCATCAGTTGATTTCCTCCCAGTGAAGTGTCAAGAATCAGTCTCTGGATATTGCTAGGGTCAGGAGAGTGCTGAGTAAGAGCAGGAATATTAAAACAAAAAAAAAGAAAAGCTAGAAAAAATTAATCCGCATCTTCTCTTGCAAATAGACTAAAGGTTAAAAAGAGCAAAGGATGCATCGCTCCTCTGCACCAGGCATACATGTCCAAAGGCAGAGTTCGCAGCACCAGCGTGGCAAGACCATCAGTCCTCACACACGCTCCCACCACCACCCCAGAGGAAGAAGATGCTCCATCGCTTACACCCAGCATCGGTTTCAGACGGGTTTTTGCTCCAGGATTATGGCACAGCCTGGACTGGGTTTGAAGCATGCAAGGCACTCGCTGTTGGGAACACAGCAGCCAGACCTGCACAGGCAGGTTGTTCAGACTGGACCCAGTAGTCTACTTGTATGGCCCATTTCTCACTGAAGTCCTACCCAAAACCAGTTCAGTTGACATCATCCCACTCTAGCAGCCAGACCTTCCACCCAGGGGCCTGCACGATCAGGCACAGGTAGAGAGACTATCACACCTTGAACTCCCCCACAACTGAGGGGTCATCATTTGAGTCCTGCGACCGGCCACGATACAGCTTGAAGGTGTGGCAGAAGTCAGAGAGATGCTCAAAGTCATCCACCTTCTCCAGCTCCGTCTCGTAGACCTGGGGATGGAGAGACAGGGTCAAGGGCAGGGACTGCTCCTGGGCAGAGGGGGTCCAGCAGCATGTCCCCACTGATCTGGGACAAGACTTGACCCAAGCTCCTTGGTCCCAGGGAGATTCCACCCGCAGGGACAGAGTCCTGGGACCTGTCACCCTTGTTGCACCTACAGGACAGTGATGAAGATCAGACTTTTGGCAACCCTACAATATATAACAGCACATCATGGAAGACACAGACTAAGCCAAGGTGCTGCAGAGGGTTTTTCATCAGCCAAAGAGACCTTCCTGCTGGGAATGCTTTCCTTAACCAGGCAGTCTTTTGCATTTTAGTCTTACTTGGGTCTCTGTGTTAATTTTAGCACTTCTTATAAACATGTACCTAAATCTCCCCTCTCCTAAGCAATCTCTGGCTCTCCCTGTTGTTCCCAAACACTGTTCAAGGTGGCAGCTCCCCATCTCCTCTGCCACTTAGAGAAGGGACAATTTCTTGACAGCTGCAAAGTGCAAAGTTACCAGAAAGGATTTTGCAAAGAAACTTGAGTTTTTAAAATAGTTATTTTTAAAGCAAAACTACCTGTTATCTGGGGAAAATGGTGTATTTTTATTGCGGTTTTTTTACCTGAAAGAAAAAAAAGCCTGAACACCCAAAAAAAAAATCAAAACTTGTGGAAAAACATCATGGAGAGTGCAAGTCCAATGAGCCAGACCCAGCCAAGACCACTTACCTTCAAGGTGTCAAAGCCCTTCTCCAAATAGCAGCCACATTTTTCCCTCTCTCCTGTGGAAGCATAGAATTTGCTCCACCAGTCAATGAATTCTTCCTCCTGCAGCACGGGACACCAAAGTTACACATCTCCACAAATAAAAGCCAGCGATCAACAGCAGCAGCAGCTCCCGTAACTGCTAGAGGTGAACTTGTGGCCAGCCCCACAGCACAGCCTGGGTTTGGCAGGTCTCTGTCCTGCAGAGACAATGAAGCTATTGCGAACCCAACCTGTGGCTCCTCACTCCCTGGTTTCAAGGTGGTTTTGGGATGCTTCCCATCAAAATCCAGCTGTTGCAGCCACAGAGCTGCCACAGACCTGGACCAGGCAGCAGAGAGGATGATTCTCCATGGGAGGATGAGCTCACAAGAATAAACTTGTGGTGTTTTTCGGACAGATTTTGGCCATTTGTGTGGTGATCTTCCCAGGACCTCGGTGCAGGACCACACAGGGGATGAGACAAATTAACTCTCATGCTGACATGGTCCTGACAGCCTGAAATTCAGGGGGGATGCGAGGGCTGCTCTTAAACTTGGCCCCTGTTGTAGGCTTTGGGGATGAGGGCTTTGGGGATAGGGCTTGCCTTTCTGGTTTGTATCCCAGCACCACTCAACCTCCCCATCCAAACAAAGCACATGGGCAAATGAATGCATAAAATCCATACACTTCCACTAAAAAGAAAAGGTCCTCAGGTGCTGCACCTCTCTCAGGAAGACCATAACTCTCTTCTCATTGATATTATACAAAGAAATGGGCAAATCTCACGCAACCTCAGTGCACACCACTACAGCCCACAGCCGTCACACCATTAACAAGCATTTGCCTCATCTACTACACAAACTGCATTTCAGCTCCAAAGATGCTGTTCCAAGAAGAAAGCCTGCTGTCGGCTTCAGCAAATGTATATATTTTATAAGAGCACCATTTTTGAAATTTATACAAGCAAAGATGAAGGGGCTTTGACTGTGATTCATGAAACATTCCTGAAAAATAATGATGTCTTATTTTAGAAGTCCACAAAATTCCATCACACTGACCTAATGGAGGAATCATAATAGAGGTTTATTGGATTTATATTTTAAGCCAACGGCACAGGCTTTAAATTGCTGTCTTGAATAGACATTGTTTTTAATAGAAATATTACATAAATTAACTCTGAGGCCTCTGCTGCCTCTCTTTTTTTGAAAAAAAAAAAGAAAAAATTGCCTTTCATCACTTCCCCTGTTTTATTGTTTAAAAAGCTACACTCCGACCATCATGGCTTTATTACGACATTCCACAGGTACTGAGTTACAAAGAAAGCACTTAAACTAATCTGACAACTTACCCATGGTATCTTCTGCAGCCCCAAGACAAAGAATTTGGTTAGATATTTTTGCTGATTTCTACTGATGTTACCAAAAAAAAGAGGGAAAGAAAAATTTTTTTTAAAAAAAGGAGGCAAGGGGAGCAGCTGGAATGTTAATAGCAAAGGACATTAATCCATTTGCCTGCAAATGGGAAAGCCAGAGAAAGCAATGGCTCCAGTCGCAAGCAGCTGAATTCAGGGGTTTTCTTTAGCAACCAGGCGACAGCCAACATCACCTCCAGTGTTTCACCTTGGACACGGTACAGGAGGGTCCTCAGGGTTGGGGTCTGTGCCCTGAGCCCTAGCACAGAAGGCTGAGGGACCTCAAGCATCCCTCATGCCCTCTCTGAGCTTTGCTTGGACCCTACAACAGGGCACGCACCCATGGGTGAGTATCACTTGAGATAAATTTAACATCAAGTGACCGAAACCTAAAATTTTAGCTTGGAGAGAAGCTTACTCAGATGCAGCAACCTGCTGTCATGGTTACCAGAAGGTTTGCTGTCTCCCCATCCACTCCCTCTTCCCTCAGGACCACTGCTCCCACAGAGCAGGGACCACCGTAATGTGGGCTGGCACCTGCGCGCCGAATGAGACTGGAGTCAGGATTGCAAACATTTTCTCATTCCATACTTAGATAAACGCAAGAGCTTTCAAGCTCCAGTGTTCGTGGCTTTGGCATCTTCTGCTAAAACAGGAAAGTCAACTTTTAACACAGGAGCAGCAGAAGAGGGTCCAGGACCATTTCACCAGGCAAGAGCCTGAATGGGACCATTCCATCAGTTTCTCAGCACCTCTGTAAGCATCCAGGACAGGGGCAGCAGGAGAGTCCCTTCCAGGGGGGCATCCCAGAAAGGAGGAATGTCTTATAGCCAAAAGCATGGTTGTTTCCAAAAATAAAGGAATTCAGATACTTATTTAAAAAAAAATATGCCTTAAAAAAACAGAATTTCACCAGCAGGCTGCAACTTCCCACTTGAAACATTTCTGGGATTACAGCCTGGACATAGCAAAAGCACTCAGACACATGCTTAACTTCAATTGAGTGTGCAGATCCCTCTGAAGTCAATGAGGCTCTTCAGACACAGCCTTAAGGGCATTCTGGATCAGGCGGTGGGTTCAGCAGAGCCAGCAGCCACTGCTCACTGACCCCTCCAGCTAACAGGGAAGGAGGTTTAAGCCGTGCCTGGTCTTCACGTAGGACTTTTACCCAGGGCTATGCACAGGGCTGTCCAATCCTTCCGTCCCCCAGACCCCGAAATGCAGACCTGTGTCATCCCAGCAGCTCTCAGGATATTTCCAATCTCATTTGGTTTTATCCAGCAGAGAATGCACCAGTTTTAACCTCATTTTTTGCCAGGGAGGTTGAGCCAGAGTGATTTTTTTCCTCACTGCCCAGGGTTTGCTGTGACTGCAAGCCCGTCCCATCAGATGCATTCCCAGATGGAGTCCGGGCTTGGCCAGCACAACCCAGTTTTCACATAATATGTTGAAATGGTCATTTCAGTCGGGAGCAAAAGGAGGTGTGGAAACTGAAGTTGCCACGCAAAGGAGATATTGGCTTCTGGTGAAACTTAGTCCTTATCACCTCACAGGTGGGGGAAACTGAGGCACAAACATGTTACTGTTCAGACAGCAAAGCCAGGAGCAGAGCAGGCATGAGATAACTGAAGTCTTAATACTTATGCTTGCTCTTCTACTGATTACACACTCTTCCCTGTGTGAATGTATATATATAATTACAGCAATAATAAATACTGCCTCTAGAGAAGCTAAGCCACTGCCTCAGACTCAAATGTACTCGCACCTCACATCTGGGAGGCAGATTTCCTGCAATGGGAAAGCTTTGCAGCTGGGATGAGAAGATCCCTCTAGAAACATCTCGGACATTTATAGATGCAGCTCCCCAGCTGTTTGTTACCACGCTTTTGCAGGAGGTGACACCCTGCATCTCTGGGAAAGGGTGGTATTAGCATCCTCATCTACTCCAGCACAAAGGCAGCCTGGTCAGCTCAGCTCATTACCCGCCTAAACTAACCCAGCCCAGCCCTGTCCTCCTGCAGGCGCAGAGAACTCCAGCAGAGAGGCCATGGCAAACAGCTGGGGAACACAAAAATGTCTTTAAACACCGCAGCTGCGCTCCTTGGGGTTTTCCAACCACATCCCCAATCCCTCTGCTGCTCTATCAGCACACCCAGGCAGGAAACCCAGCAGCTCGCTGCTGTGGGAGACATCCCCGCCACAGCTCTGCCACCGAGCAGCCAGCCACCACCCAAGCCAGGTGCCAGCTATCCCCACGACAAGGTCAGTCTCTACTCCCCAAGGGGCTCCATAACCTACAAATGCAGACCAGGAGAATTTGCAGAAGTGCTTGGGAGGCAGGAAAAATCAGATTTTCCTGCTGGGAGGCCATGCTCTGCTTAAGACAGTAGGGTGGAGGTGCCACCAGCTGGGCTTGGGACATTGCACCTGCCAGACCTTGGGAGCTGGAGGAAGGCTTTTTCATGTTAATAATCACCCCATCCTTGAACTCCAACCTCTTCACTAGGAGGGACTGGTCTTGTGGTTATCCTTGGGTTCATTAACCTGGTCCTTTCACCTGGCTCCTTCAGCCTGTCCCAGGGATCTGCAGCAGCTCTGAGCTGTACCGTGCAGAAAGCAGGGCTGGAGGGAGGAGGAGAAAACCACAAGCACCCCCACATGGAGGCTGCAAGAGGACTTGGCTTCTCCTTCTGTTAACCCTCAAGGTGTGAACTGGCAGATGTTCATAAAAAGAAATTATCCATTTCTGGCTGTTTCACTTTTTTTTTTTTTTTTTTTACTGTACTCCTGAATTTGCTCAGGAGTGGACAAAACTCTTTGTTTTCAGTGGGTTTTTTTCCCCATCCTGTTCAACCAGCCTACATTCAGCCACGGACACCCGGGGGCAGCCACCCACGCACCTTCTTGCCACTATTTTTCCTCTGTCCCACAGCTTATATTTGGGGATGCTTTCCCCTGGTGGAAAGCTGGTGGAAAACTAGTTTGCTACACAGATTGGTCAGGGAGGGCTTTCACCCATCGTCCGTGGCAGTGCCGTGCCTCCCCAAGTGTGCATGAAACACTGGGATAAAAAACAGACTGCAGGATCGAAGGGCGACACGGGGCTCCAGAGCGGGTTGGCGACCGCTTTCAGCAGGAGATATCCAACACCAAGAGCTCTTCCAACTAACAGTAACAGGATAAGCCGTAAAATATGTGCTCTGATTTGGAACTAGCAAACACAGCAAATAACCAATTATTCCAAATAGTTTACAGATTTTGACTTTTTGGGTTTGGCTGGGGTTAGCTTTGCTAACTTGTCATTTGATGGGTTATTTGTAGTTCTTACAACGAAAGCATGGTACTAAAATAATGGTACGAATAACTGCATAGAAAGAACCTTACAGTGCTTCTCAGGAGAGATCAGAGGCTCCTCGTTGCAGCTTCATAGCTCAGAGGTGCTTGAGAGCACCTTGTGAGCTTCTCTCCTCTGGGAGATGCTCATGAACTGCCTGACTGCTCCAGCAAGTTAAGTCTGGTGGAGAGGAGATCTTGCTGGGATCACAGCTGGGAATGCAGGAGCTGCATGGGCATTAACCATGATGGGGGTCCTCTGCAAAGGGACAGCTCTCCTACAGACCTTGGTCCCTCCACCTGCCGCCCACGTCCGGCCTTTCGCACTAACCTCACGTTTTCACTCATCCAGACTCAAAAGCTCACGTGTACCTCTCAGGAGAAGAAGCCTGTCTGCCCCTTTGATCCTGAGCCTGAGCAGGGTAGCGGAGACATGGACAAGGACACCCTGCTAAAGGGTCCTCAAAGCCCCTTGGTGGCTCTTCAAAATGCAACGTCTCCGCCCCAGATACCCCATCCTTCTTCCCTGCTTGCACAAACAGCTTTCTGGTAAGTCCCAGACGTATCTGTCGAACATTTTAAAGTGATTCTTCAGAAGCGTTTGATGTATTTTCCTCTTGCCCTTAACAATGAACTAATAACTCTTATTTATCACTAATACAGAACACGGGGACCCCACTCGGGATTCGGCTCCCGTTGTGCTTGCTGCGTAGAAAAGGAGAAGGATGGGAAACTGCCCCATATATTTTCCATTTAAATCCTGCTCTTAAGGCAGATATCAAAAAGAGGCCAAAGCCATAGAGATTTTTACAGTCCCTTGTTCGTAAAGGGATCCTGCTGCGACCAGCTCTGGTGGCGGCATCTATACCACACCTACTTGAGCTGTACTCACAGTTCAGCTGACAAATATAGGCTTTGATCTTAGCAAGAGGTGTCTTGCACCTTCTGCTGACAACGGCTATGGGCTCTCCTCTGTCCTGCATCCCCTGTGTTTTCCCAAATTAAAACCCCTTGGGTCACCAGGACCTCATCCCAATCACTCTCAGGTCGGCTCAGATGGGCAGCATGGCAGAAACACGGAGGGCAATGGCACCTCTGTCCTTGGAGAGCTTTGAGGGGATGCTGGCCAAGCCCAGTGTCCAACCTCTCGGGGTGGTCGGACAGTTTGAAAAGGGTATTTACAAGACAACAAGGAGGGGGTCTTGTGGATAATGACAGAGTGCTCCTCCCAGGCAGAGAGGGGGAAATGGTTCATGAGAGAGCTTATTTTGACATTTTAAGAAGTCATGAGTCTCTCTTTCACCCTTTGAACATGATTGAATCACTTGAACTCCAGAGAGATGAGCCAGGATTTCAGCGCGGCGGGAAGAGGACAGATCTGGAGCAGAGAAGTGGATCCACAAGACATTGCTGTTGCAAAACTGTCTCATTTCGCTTATGCCAAAGATTCTCAAGAGGGACGAAAGAGGGACGAAGGGCCAACTCCTGACTTTGTCTAGGAGGACTTTGGCAACAGCAACACCAGAGGAGTGCGAAGAGAGGCCAGATTAGAAAGGGTTTATGAACTAGGTTATAAACAATTGCAGATTAAGTGCTTGTATTCATGCAGGCTCCAGGCAGAGCCTGAAGCATCAGCTCTGGCAGCCCTGATCTGACATCCCTGCCACACTAGCACTTCTTCCCAGCCTTTACCCCCCAGGTGGGTGCAGGGGAACGATGCCACAGAAGTGATACCCACCACCCACCTCGGGGGTTCACCAGGTCCCCCAAGCAATTCCTGCTCCATTTCCCAGAGCTGTTTGTGGGTCTGGAGTTTTTCAAGGTTTTCTCAGCATGTTGGGAGGCAGAAAAGATGCTTGAGATGAAGGGACAAAAAAAAAACCCAGCTCTTGTGGACTTTACCAAGAAATGGGCAGCCTGGTCTGCAAGCTCAGCTCTCCATGAGGGGCAAGTCCACAATCCCCCACCATGCTCCCCCACCTCCAGGTCATTAACGCCACGGTCAGAGGCAGAACCCAGCAAAGTTCAGGAGCTCCCTCGCACACTCCACAACTGGGCTGGATTTTTTTTGGCTGTAAAAGCTTTTTTCCTAATATTTAACCAGCTGCAGCCCCTATGCCTCATTCCACAGCTCCTGCTTTCGTGCAAAGCTCCCCAGCTATAAAGGAGCAGGAGACGGGAAGAAAGACGTGCACGGACCGTCTCGGTGACCTGCTTTCCAAAACAGGATGGTTTTCCCCAGGAGGCATCAGCAGCTCTCTGTGACATGAGGTTTATTACATTTAATCACATTCTTGTAGGGTCCTGGTGAAGGCCAGGAGAATGGGTTTATTACTGCCTAATATTGTGTTGCTTTTATTTTAAATTAATGGTTTGCAGCTTTTGTCTTTTTTTTTTTCTGATTTTTTTCCCTAAATTTTATTTGAACTAAAACAAAAACATACTCACGTAAATGAAAAATGCTGATGAACAGAGGGAAGGGGGAGGCTATTTATGGGGCTTTTGTTTCCATACTCCACATCCCAGCACAGCCACCCATCTGCCTGTGCGGCAGAGGAAGCTGTATCAGCGAGCAACGTTACGCAGGTACAGAGGATAAAGGGGGTACTGGAGGGATGCACGTAGGGCCAACAAAGCACGTTATCTCTGTATTATGGAGAGACAGTCTGGACGTTAAATGTGCCTCCAACCCTATGCCAAGACCTACAAAGATGCCCATCAGGAACTTCTGCATGCAAAAGTTACAGCTGCTGTGAAGCTGCAACCCATCTCTTATATGTTCTGCTTGCTCGATTTTTACTCTGTTTTCAGCAAGTGAAAGCCCCATTGATCTTTCCTTCCATCCTGCATGGTCAGACCTCAAAGGAAGACTATTCCTATAACTCATAGGCCAGTATCAAGAGAGATCTAAGAGGGGTGAAGAGCCCCAAGGTCACAACCCTGCTAGGGATGAATTTGGGGCATGGAAAAGACTTGTTTCTCTGGAGCATCAGCCTGGAGAAAGCAAAGCAGCTTCACTGCCCTTCTTACAAAATCCAGGAAGACCCCAACATCTGATTTTCTTATGAAAAAATCACAGAATCACAGCATGGTTTGGGTTGGGAGGGACCTTAAAGATCACATAGTCCCATCTCCCTGCCACGGGCACGGACACCTCCCACCAGCCTAGGTTGCCCCCAGCCCCGTCCAGCCTGGCCTGGGACACTGCCAGGGATGGGGCATCCACAGCTGCTCTGGGCAGACTGTGCCAGCGTCTCGCCACCCTCGCTGTAAATAATTTCTTCCTAACGTCTAATATCCTAATAAAATGCATACAGGGAGCAGGAGACACTTTCCAAGGAGGGAACTGTCACTGCTTGGGCACTGCCTAGCATCTCATCCCCACACTCTGAGGGCACCAGGCTGCATACCTGCAAGGACCAGGACTGTGCAAAGTCCTGCTGATGAGATGAAACCCTCCTTGCGGTGAAACCCTCCTCCTCATGTAAGGTCAACATCATCTTAGTTCAACTTGCACCGACATGATACTTAGGACTTGTGATGGTCCCTGAGCTAGGACATGGAGGAGCACAGAAGCCCCATCAACTCCTCAATCATGCCACTGCAGCCATCCAGGACACACCATCTCCAGTGAGCTACCAGGCTCTGCTGCTGTGCACCAAGCGAGAAGCTGTTGGGAAGACATCAGACCTGGAGCACATACATAATTCTGCCAGCTCTGCCAGGACAAGAGGGAGGAAGCATCCTCATCCCTCCTCCCAAAACCAACCTCATTGTCTTTAGCATGAAGGAAAATGATGTTGAGATGCACACACACCTGTAGCAAG
The DNA here is from genome assembly GCF_017639655.2 of Falco naumanni. Lineage (NCBI taxonomy): Eukaryota > Metazoa > Chordata > Aves > Falconiformes > Falconidae > Falco > Falco naumanni. The sequence continues at coordinate 38,521,435 of NC_054054.1, read as the reverse complement.
ACCAAATTGCCTTTTCTCTAGAACAGTGAGGGCATCTTTCACAAAAGGAAATGCCTAAATTTTTACAGATCTTTAAATATATATATATATATATGCACATATATCATTCATAAAAAACATTAATCAAGCAAGTAAGTTAGAAATTAAGCAATACATACATGAGGCTGGGCCCAAGAAGCTGGTATGTTAATTAATGCTGAGCTGGTCATACCCTCCGCAAGCTACAAATTAAAATGATTGGTTATCAATGGGGTTAGAGAAACAGTGTTTAACATACATCAGCAAAAGCACAACTTAGGAGAAATAAAATAAATGAACCCGAACGGTGCTGCTTTCCCCCTCCCCTGGGTTATAAGGTCTCCCCAGACAAGGCATCCCTGGCACAAGAGCAGGGTTTGGCTTTTCATTGATGTTCATCAAATGGCACTGGGTTTGAATGGTTGTAAAGAATAAATGGGGTATTAAAGGAGAACTGCAGGAAAAACCCACGTTACAGAAAAGCTGTTAGAATTTCTCAGCGTCTCCACCTGCGGACAATGAGGGCTCGCAAACAGGGTGAGCCAGGCTCATCACAGAAGCCAGAGAGGGATCAGACTCAGGGTGTTTTTAACAGAAGGGGATTAGGGGAGCTCAGGACCAAGCCCTGGGACAAGTAAGACGCTGAGCACAAGTGCAGCTTGTCCTGGGCAAACCAAGAGCTGCCGTCACCTATCCCTGCCTTGGGCAGCAGCTCTGTTTCCATCTTGCAAGGTGTGCTTCCTTCGAGATGGAGAAGGGGGAGGAACGGGATGTTCTCACCAAAAAGTAGCTGGGTTTGAGCATCAGGCCAAGCCTGACAGCGCTGCTGGGAGCACTGTCCCCAAACGCTCTGCTTTGACCCATCGAACCAGACCTGCATCACACCTTGGGTCAAGGTGGAAACACTGAATTTACAGCTTTCTTCATGGGGGCAAGATTCCGCCAGGCTCAGCACCCAGGCAACTCTTGGAAGCTAGTGGGAGACAGCTCCTCTGTGACTGTTTTATCCATGAGTGGAAGGAACAAACTGCTCATCCCTTGGGGCTGCAGATGGACCTCATGGCTGTCCCTCCTGATCTGCTTCCCATGGGGATGAGGACCCAGGAAAAAGCATGGAGAACAGGGAGAGGCTGCAGAGGATGCAGACCAGGCAGGAATAAAGGCTGATCCAGCACCCCCTTGCATGTGCCCAGCCCTTACAAAACCCTGCTCCATGGGCATCTCCCAAAGAAGAAAACTGGGAGGGCTTAGCCCAGCAGACCTTGCTACAGAAAAATTACTTTTCTCTGAGTTTTACGAGCTTCTTTTCTTCACATTCAGCAACCATGATGTTTGCAGTTCATGTGCACATAGACTTGTTTTAAACAGACCTCAGGCTGAACTTCTCACCCTGCTTGGACGAGAGGGACAACACATTCAACAACCTCAGAGCAGAGGGGTTTCGCATCTGTTTGTTTTCTCTATTTCAGATGAGGACAACAAAGTGATCCTTTGTTCCAGTCATCCATCAGAGAAGGGACCAAAGCCAGGCTTGGCAAGGAGGGAGAAAGGCTTTGGAGCCACACGATGAAACACACCCATGCACGAGCAGTAACAATCCTGGCTCCTGCTTCCAAGGTCACCACTGGAAGAGCACGCAGTATGGAGACCACAGCCCTGGGCATGGGCTTCTGGCCTGGGATCCATCCCCTTTCCCAGGGAGAAGGAGTAAGTTAGCCTCTGCCGACTGGGACTGCTCCTCCACCCTGCAGACCCGGCCCTGGCGGGGAGCAGAGCAGGGCGGAGGGACCCCGGTGGCTGCGGGGTGTCAGACCCCCTAAGCAACAGACACCCCACGCCGTGCCTGCCACCAGGAGAGCGTGGGCTCGGCAGGAACAACATTCAGGGCCGAAACGGAGGGGTTAGGGAGGGACGCGGTGGGAATTTTGGTTTGGCTTTCCAGGAACAGGCTCCCTCCTCCTCCACTCCCCAAACAAAGGGTGAAGGTGAAAGACAAACAAACAAACAGAGAAGAATTAATCTGGGGTCAAACTGAATAACTTGGGTGTTTTGTCTGTGAAATGTTTGTTTCAGTAAAAGAAATGTCAAAGTCTTCCTCTCCGAACTGCTGCAGTGGAGTGTTTTGGCTTTGCCACATCCCTCTCCCCCTTCCTGTCCTTTCACCTCTCATTTAAGCTGTTCCCCCAGTTTGACCCCAGCCCATAGATGCTCCCAATAGGCTTCAGACCACCCCAGGGACCAAGTACTGATGGCAGAGCTGGGGGTCCTCGGGCTGCAAACCTCTGTCACTGCCTGTTCCAGGCCCCCTGCAGCCCCCGCGCCCATCCAGCACCACCGGGCAGCAGGCCCCCACCCAGCAGATGCTTGGTGCACCTATAGCAGGGGGTCTGTCCCCCGGCCACAGCTTTTGTCCCCAAAAGGCTGGTTTGAGCAGGTTTGGGAACATCACGGTGAAGTGCCTGCAAAGGTGCGGGACAGAGGCAGCCCGGCAAAGCCCTGTCAGCCTCAGTGTTTTCCCCGAGGGAAGAGCTCCACCCGTACCGTCCTTGGGAACATCGCAGGAAACCTGGCTCGTTACTTCTGTTGACCGCGTTTATTTTTGGGGAAGAAAGCCCTGCCTTCAGGTCTGGGGGCATTGCTAGGGAAATATTTTTCTGACCTTTGCTGGATGTTTGAAAATAAATAAATAAATTACATAACGCAATATGTGGTGTCGTTTGTTTTGGTTAAAGGAAAGTCATACATGAGCAAGAGGTCACCTCACTTCACTTTCTGCAACCTGAGGCTGAGCAACATCGGCCGGAGGTGCCATCCTTTACCTTCACCTCCATCACTCACTGCTACAGCCCTCCTCTTCCTCACAGGCATCCTCAGAGGCCAGAATATGTTTAACCTCTGTCCTCTGTACCCACTGCCCATAAATGCCTTCCTGGATGTTTTCTAATTGTTGGACTGAGTCCCCTAATGACAGGTTCTGCACGCAGGAATGGGGAGGTGGGCTGGGGTTTCCTACAGACAGATCTACCCCACATCCCAGCCAAAAGCTGCCTGGGGGAGCAAGTATCAAGAGGGAGAAGATACCTGGGATCACCCACAGGCAGTGCTCAGGAGAGGCTGTCAAACAGGTAGCCCATGAGACAAGCTCTGGGGATCTCACAGAGGATCAGCTGTCACCAACTTCTCCACCCCAACACCAGCTAGGACCACAGCTTCCCAGTGGGACTCCAACCGGGATGCTCCGTGCCTGTGGCTCTGGCAGCACAAAGCAAGGGTTCAATGCTGTAGGAAGATGCATCTTCCCTGTCTGCAGCCCCAAACCCAGGAACTGTTTTCCTTGCTCTGCAACACCACCAGGGTGGTGGCAGGTCCTCAGCTCCACCAAGAAGCAAACAGCAGCAGAGAAACTCTGAGGATCTGGCTGCCAACAACCCCTCTGTTCCCTGACAGGGGTCCCCTTTTCTGGTTGTCACCTTCCAAAAATGCCTCTTTTGCCAGCAGGTCAGTAGGAAACCTCCTTTCCTCCTGCCAGGCGAGAGCTTGGCCACCAGGGCCAGCTCCGGGTTGCAGAGTTCTAGCTCTAGTAGAATCACATGTCTGTTGCTGGGACCACACTGGGTCCCTGGGTTGGACCCCAACCTGCTGCAGACATGACAACAGCCCTAATTTTCAATGCAAGTAGTGGATGGAGAGCAAGCTGGACTGAGGATGAGACATTGATCCGTGTAGCCTACCATGGTGTATGGATCTCCATCAAGGAGCACCCCAAAGTCTCAGGCAAAAACTTCAGAACCAGGGAAAGAGAATTTTTCCATGAATTTGGACAGAAAGCATGCAAATTTCCTGAAGAAGGATGAGTGGCAGGGTGTAATTCAAAAGAAAAACAGACAGACCAGGATCTGGCATGCCATCAGAAGTGCCTACAGCTTCTGCCGGAGCCCTCAGGTACTGCACTGACTTTAAAAACTGGTACAGAGCAGAAAGTATGTTTGGACAAAAGCATCCAGAGCAAAGCTTTGGAAAGAATGGTAGCTGGAGGAGGGTCAGAAACTGCTTCTTTCCTCCCCCCGTCACAACCTGCTCACAGGAAACCCACCAGCCCAGCTCTGAGTGAGCGTAGGCATCTGAAACAGGTGCCCTTGGTGATGCTCTCCCTCGCCCTGCTCCTGCCTGGAGCTGCCTGTGCCCGGGGTGGGGGGAGATAGGGGGAGCGGGGCCAGATCCTGTGGTGCCTGTGGTGATGGGGTGCAGCTCACAAAGCAACAGTTTCCCCACAACGCACCGCCACATCTGGGAGGGGATTAATTCTTGTTTGCCATTCAAATGGCCCTGCTGTGCCAGGGCACTGCATACACACAGTAACAGAGCTTCCGGCCTCACTCCAAATTAGCCTAATGAGAGGCAGGTTTCAGGACAGGCTCGGAGGATGAGCAGGCTACCCCTCTCCTCCCACCCCTCCTGTCACCTTCTGCCACCTTTGACCACTCCGGCAACATGATCAACACCCAGCATGGTGCTGAGCTGCACGTGCAAGAGGTCCCTGCATACCATGATCCCTCTGTGCCTCCCAAACCACCCTGCTCAGCATCTCCCAGAGGTCCCACAGCAATTGGAAGTGGCCAAAGCATCACCTCAACAGAGGTTTTCACATTTGGTTTCTTAAATACAGGTGCACATATGTCTGCATGGCACCTATATGGTCTCTGGCTTGCACGCCCCCTGCCACCAAGAAGCATGTACATGGTTAACACCGGTCAAAAGATGGGGGGCGGGGAAAAAGCTATGAAGGACAATTTTTCATTTTCTTTTCCAAACTAACTGCAATAAAAAGGTGGAGGCCAAAAGAACTTTGAAATTTTGCCATTTTTGGAGCGCAAATGTAAGAAGAGTGCAAGCCCTGGGTTGTGAATGAAGTGCTGCAAAATTAACACAAAAAACATTCTCAGTTTTTTTGCCTCTAGAAAGTACCCAAAGAAAATAAAAAAAACTTTAAAAAAAGATGCCTTTTCCTTAAAAAGCCATGGCAATCTGATCAGAGCATTTCACGCAACAGCAGGCATGGCAGAATCGGGCAGAGGCATCTCCTGCAGGCAGGGAGTCCCTCCAACCGGCACCACAGGGTGGGGGCACCCCAGGGTGCTCCCCGCACCCTGCCCAGACAGCAAAGGCAGACAACGGTGCAAACTGGGAGCCCCACCAGCCCCACAGAGCCCAAACGTCCAGTGCAACCTTGGCCAGGCACCTTCAGCACCAGCTCATAGAGGACCGCAGCTCCGTGCAGCCCCCCAGGCTGAGGTCCTGCGGTGGCTGCAGCCCCCTCCCTGCACCCAGCAGAGCCTTAGCCTGTGGCTCTCATAAAGGATATTTATGGGAGGAAATTTTCCTCCCCTCTCTCAAAAAAAGCAGCCGCTGGGTTAATAAAGCACTGGCAAAACAAAGCAGGGAAATTTCCACTAAGCAGAGTAAAAGGGTAATTAGCGACTGGGCTAAAAGCACCCGACTCGTCCTGCAGCAGCCAGCCCCAGCCGTGCCGGCTGCCTGCGACAAAGCAGATTTGGGTCAAAACCCTGGGTTCCCAGAGGGAACTTGCATTTCCCTTGTTACCTCCACCAAAGTCACAGGAGAAGGAGCAGGAGCACCTACGGGTGAGAAACGGCACTGGCAGATGAAGGTCAGAGGAAAGGAAACCTTTTCTAAAATCGGTTGCGCTTAAGGAATGGGTTTGCCATCAGAAAAAGGCAGCAGAGGACTGCCATGAAGACCGTCGCCATGATGCTCATGAAGAGTAGTACTGCGTGTTGGAAGGGCTGCAGATTGTTATTGTGCTATGCAACACCATTTTTACTGAAAATTGACCAGAAAAAAAAAAAAAAACCAGAAGGCAAGGGTGGGGTGGGGTGGGGTGTGTGTGTGGAGTTTAAGCTGGATTGCAAAATATACCCCCCAAAAAAATAATGTAGTCAAACCAAGCTGAAAGTTGGGTAGGTTTCTCAATTTAAAAATGAGAAATTCTGCCTTTTCAGCTTGCTGGAGTTGCAGACACAAACCCAGTCCACCCATCACTGCCCCATCTGTGCCTGTGGGTCAGGAGGGGGCCAGAACAACCTTCTGCTGGGGGTTTTTAGCCCACAGCTAAAGCAAACTCCACCTGGCTTCTGCCACCAGGCACCACCTTCTCGTCCTTCAGGAGTGCTCCCAGCCCATGAATTAAGTCTGTGCCCGCCACCGTGAGAGCAGCAAACCCATCCTTGGGTGCTCCAACCCTTTTCTGGGGATCCATCCCACCCACAGCTGACTCTGCAGAGGGTCTTGGTGTAGGCACTGGGTGCCACTGGCTTCCTTGGTGCAGCAAAGGGACATCGCTCGCCCAGCATCACACAGCTCACCAGAGGTAGAGACACAATCTGTACCTTCTACGCACATTATTCCCTAACCCGCTTGCTTTTCTCCCAAGTGCTTTCTGTGCTAGGCTAGAAAAGGGAGGGTTATTTGCAGAAGCAAAGGTTCCTCTTCCAAGACTCATTTTGGTGTGTTTTTTACAGGCATGCTTCAGTTACTTTACTGATACAAGATGAAGCAAAATTGTAAATTATTACAACAGATCCGCAAATGGCAAGCGAAGGGAAAGTCAGTTAGGTTGTCAGTAGTATTTTCTGTCTGGAGTTGCTCTTTCCTTTCAACAACACTTGTTCACCTGGGCCAACATTTTCACACCCCACTGTACAGCTCCTAATCAATACTGAAGCATCTCTGGACAAGATGCCAGCGTCCCAGGGAGCTGAGGCTATGAAAGTCCCACCTCTTAGCTGGTGGGGAACCCAAAAATCCAGACCGTTTGACATGCCTCACTGCAAGGACTGCGGGGTGACCTTGCCTGAGAGCACCAGCCTGGATCTCATCAGTGCTTGGGATAGGTAGGCATGAGCAGGGCCAGCTGCAGTCAAGACCACGACAGGCTGGAGTCTCACACCTACAGCCTTTGCTAAGAAAAATCTTCATTTTTTCTTAGCCCAGCGCCTGAAAGCCTTGAACTGGGCAGAGGTTGCAGCCCACAACTCACACTCTGCTTAAGCAATGCCTGCTCGGCTGCAGCAGGACTTGCCTGGCACAAACCTAAAGCAGACGGTGTAGCCTGAGGGATGCAGCTAGGAGAGAGGTGCTGCTCCAGCTCCGAATCTCCAGGACAGCCTGATGCTGGGGCCTCAGCCTGAGCCCATCCTGGGACATGACCTCAGCTATCTGACGGCACGGATCAGTGGATCGTAAAGTCCTCCTGAACAGAAACACTGAGGTGCCACCAAGGAGATGAATAAAGGGCAGAAGCATTGACACCCACATTCTACATCTTGCTTTTATGGGCAGAGAAAGGCAAGGCAAGAGGCAGACCCGAGAGGCAGATCTTTTGCAGAAAGCTCAGGCTTTTCTAGCCTGAGGTACCATGCAGCACCCACAACCTTTAAAACAGGGAGGGAGGACATGCCAGCACACGTTAAAAACACCAAAGGGAATAGGAGACCATGAAAAGCTCCACCAAATGCCTCTGACAATACTTTCAGCTGTACCTGAGCAATCAGGCTCACCTGCAGACTTATGCATCACACGCATATGTCAGCACTGGCAGGACTCTGCCTCAAAGAGGACACATTGCTGGCAGGGAAACCCATTTCTATAACAAATTGGAAGCACCACCCAGACCACTGTCACCAGTGTGGCCAGACACCTTCCAGTTGCACTGCAGGAAGGAAGAACAGCAAGCCCAGTGGCATGCCCAGCCTGACCAAGCTACAAAGGACAGCTGAGACCTGTCAAACTCGTGGCATAGAGAAGCTGATTTTCTCAAGCAGCAGCAACACATCCCTCCTTCCCTGCTAAAGCATGTCCAGCTCCCACCCCATGGGGTAATTCCGCAATCACGGTCCCCACCGTGACCCTCTGCAGAGTAACCGGAGCTGCCAAAAGCAGCGAGTGGGTTTGGAAGCAGCAAAGCATCCTGCAAACAAAGAGCAAAACCGGGGAAAAGAAACCTGGCCACATGGCTGTGGTAAGGACAACTGAGCCTCGGGGAACCTTTGCTTCCAGCGTGGCCTTGGGCAAACTGTCCCATCTGCCAGTGCCAGTTCACCCTCTCCAGAGCTGGGGTAAGTCCCCTCAAGGCTGTCAGCTCTCTGGGGCGGTGACTGTCATTTCCAAGAGAGCATTCCACATGGCAGAGCCCGAAGGGGATGACTGCAAACCTTCAGCCCCAAACCAAACCACACATCTGAGGAAGAGGCGCTGAAGGGAAGAGTGACCTGGAGAGTCTGTTGCCTCCCTCCCCCATGGGCAGATGTGACACTTCACATCAAACAGGGGACAGAAGAGCGAGTTTGTGGTTGGTTGTTGTGGCATGAGCTGGAAGCTGCAGAAGGAAGGTTACAACCAGACGCGACCTCATATCTGCCTCACAACCTACCCCAGCCCAGTACCTGCACAAGTTCCCCTGTATCATGCAAAGCAAGAAACCGGTGTCCCCCCACCGCTGCGATTTCATCCATACCTGGACAGGAATAAGAGGCTCTTTGTCATCGATGTCAATCAGGACGTCATCCCTGGGCGTGAGGCTCACATCATCTGCAATCACAGCAAGCACGAGCATGACCAGGACATCCAGCTGTTAGAAACCCCAGAGCCGAGCCACCTTGGGACCAGCCTCCAGCAGCCACCTCAGCCTTGCCCAGAGCCTTCACACCAGCCAAAGCTCACGTTCACGTGGGTTGAACAGCTTGACCCAGGGACAGCCCACTGCACCAACCAACCCCAGAGCTAAACTCCTCCTTGGCACCTCCTGAGCTTCTTGTACCAGACCTACAGCTGGGGTGAGCTAAAAGCAACGCATGCAGGGACCCGCAGCTCCTCCTGGAGAAGGGCATGGGTGTGCGGCCAGCATGGTCCTCGTGGCAGCACATACCCGAGTGTTCCTGGGGACCGTCTGTCTCCTCGCGGTAGGGGTCACAGTAGAAGTCCTCCAGTGAGCGGATGGTGCACTGCCCCACCACGGGCCTTCGGCCGAAGGGCCTGTTGTCGATGATTTTGACAATGATGGGGGGGCTGTAAAGGCTCTCCTTGGGTAAACGCTGTGGGTAGAGGGGAGGGAACGCATTACTTACACAGGGCATGGAGGTAGCAGCTCTGCACCTCCCCAAAGGGAACTGAGGCAGGACAGAATTAGATTGACCACAGGTTAGTGAAGATGCCTATGATGACCTATGGCATCTTTATGGGACTTCCAGAGGTCCTTCCCAACCAGTTCTGCTACAGAATCAGAGAATCATAGACTCATAGACCTTTAAGATCATCAAGTCCAACTGTTAACCCAGCACTGCCAAGGGCCACCACTAAACCATGTCCCTAAGCACCACATCTAGGTGTTTTTTGAACACTTCCAGGGACGGTGACTCCACCCTATCCCTGGGCAGCCTGTTCCAATGTCTGACCACCCTTTCAGTGAAGAAATCTTTCCTAATACCCAGTCTAAACCTCCCCTGGTGCAACTTGAGGCTGTTTCCTCTTCTGTTGCTTGTTACTTGGCAGAAGAGACCAACCCCACCTGTCTACAGCCTCCTGCCAGGTAGTTGTGAGGGGCCATGTCCTCACCACTTCCATGAAAAGCACACAGATGTCAAAGTTGGGGTTCTTCTTGACGTTCTTGATGACACAGGACTGCACGAGCTGGCCTCCGCACTCCACCAGCAGGCTGGGCGAGGTGACACTGGCCAGCTGGTAGCTCTTGAGGTTCCTCAGCCCCCAGGCCAGGATCTGAAGGGTGAGGAAAACAGACAGCAAGGACTAAGCCAAAAATCTGCCTCCGAGTCTCTCGCTGAGCTTCTCAGTAACAAAGGTAGACCTGAAGTTTGGCCCACTGTGGAGGACAGATGAATCAACCATGTAGGACAGGTGGTGCTGGGCAAAGCCAGATCACACAGTGAGCATTTCTGTGTATGCACCAATATACCAGGTCCACAACTGCTTATCTATCAATGGAGCATCTCTGTTTTGGAAAAATACCGTCCTGGCATGAGGCAGAATGTCCTTTCAACAAGCAAGTGTGGTCCACAGCTGTGCTCTGCCCTAGATCTTGACTGCTTGGTGAGACTCATTTTCCCAGCAAGGTAACGTTTTTTGACAAATAACCCATAAGCAGAACCAGCTCCCAGCCCCGATGGGGCTCCGTATCCACAGAGTCTCGCTTGGATCCCATTTCTGGGTCTCATCCCCACCCCCGTTAGGGACACACATTTAGGGTGTTATTCTGCGAGGGAGCGGTCTGATGCGCTCCCCATCACTCACCTCAATGGCTGTGCGCTGCAGGACCGGTTTGATTCCTTGGGGGACCATGTAAATGTTGGGCTCCCGCTGGGGTGGGGGGTATGGCAGGTCAGAGTCTGCAGACTGCAGGGAACAAAGATGCAAAGAGCACATCAGGTCACGCCACGATGGGACACCAACCCCATCACACCCCTCCCTCTGTGCTGCGTCCCCCACCCAGAGTCTCCTTCTTGCCGCAAAACTCATCTCCCTGCAAGAGGAACAGCTAGGCAGGGGGAGATGAGGGCTGGGAGGCTGAATGAACTTGCAAACTGTTTCTGTCCCTTTAATCTGACCCTGGGAAAGATCAAACATCTGCTGGCAAGAGCGATCCCTGAATCCTTCCCCAGGCAACTAAGAGGGATCTGCTAAGAGGAATCTGCCCTCCATCAAGGTTCAGCGTCCTTTAGGGGAGGAAGGGGTGAAATTGCATCCGTCCCACACTGGGACCACGGTGAGACAGTTCTGCAGTGGGATGCGGAGAGGGGACAAAGCAGCAGTGGGGGGGATGAACAGCGAAATACAGCTCCTTGAGCTGGGCAGGGTGAGATGCTGTGGCCAGCTCCCGAAAAGCAGCAGTTTAGTAGGGGCAGCACCATGGGACAGGGTGTCAAGCACTGCCTGTGGATGCAGGAAGGGGCAGCTGTTCATGCAACAGCTCAGCAATAAACCATGACTGGCAGCTGCCAAGCTGCCAGCCACAGGACAGCGCTCAGACGAAGCTGCCTGTGCACAGTGTCTACCAAAGATTTCCTTCAGGGTGAGACCAAATCTGGACAGGAGGTGAGGGATTCAAAATATGCCTTCACAGAGGAGGAAAGCAGGGAGCCAGACTTCCCTGGCTGCTCGCAAAGGACGGGCTCTGAGCCCTCCCAGCGCTCAGGTTCTTCTTGACCTGCATCTTCGAGTTCAGAGTCACCGAAAAGGCAGGAATGAAAGCAAAGCCTCTAAAAATGCAACCCTCAACCAAGGGCAGTTGGAACCAATTTAGGAGACCAGCATTCCTTTCAGGCTGGAGTATTATTGCATTAAATTAAGTGTGTATATGTATTTCAATTATAGGATTGGTTCAGCCTTACATATGTATGCATATAAATGCTCTACAAAGGGATTTTTCACGGTGGCATGTTAGACAGACTGAATGCTAAGCTTTAATTTTCATTGGCAATTGCTGGTGGCTGCTGAATCAAGCTGCTTGTTAGCTGACTTTTGGTAACTCCATTTTGGGGCAGATGTCTGGGTTCCCTTGTGGGGCAGATGGTAAATCTGGGGCAGGCAGTCCTCTCCACCATGGCCCACCCTCTCGCAGAAGTGGTTAGTGCTAGCAGGGAAAGGGAAGGTTACCTGGGAGGTGAGTGCCTAAGGAGGAGAGAGGCAGAGCATCCCCAGCATCGCATGGGTGCTCGGCACTTCTGGTAACCCACCTACTTACCCAGAGCCTTAATTTCAGGCTGCTCTGACACTGCACCATCAACATGAGCTGATCCTTCCTTGGGGTGGAGGAATAGAACAAATGGCCCTTGAAGAGCTATCCCCAACTTTTGTTTGTGACCCATAGCACTTAGAGCACATCAAGGTGCCTAAGCATGGATGGAACCAAGAAGAGCCTCAGTCTGTCCTTGTATAGTGACATATGCTCATTTCTAGCTTTAAAGATGCTCGCATTGCATTTAAGTTGCATGATAGAGATGCAGAAGCCACCTAGCCCGTCTTCAAACCCCAAGGCAGGCTCAAGCTCCACACAGCTCCTCTGAGATGGCTGCACAGTCTGCTCCCAAAAAGGGAGGATTTTTCCCTAACAGGGCACCTAAATCTTAACTGATGCAAATATCACACCTTGCATTTCCTTATCATCACTGGACTAGAGATCATTTCAATCCTTCTATCCTCTGGCATTTCTCTGTGGGAACAAGGGAGAGCCTTGGGGAAGGAGCTCATGCCTGTCCCCTCTCTGCGCCAGGTTCAACCACGGCTTTGAAAGCCAACAGCACGCACTTGGCTTCCAGCACTGCCATGTCTTCAGTTAGCACTAGCCATTTCTAAGCCCTTCTCAATCCCTGCTGCTCTCCTGGTTGTTTTGCAGCCATCCTCCTGGGTCTCAGCTGAATACACGAGCATTAAATCTTTCACCAGATGGGACAGAAATGAGCAGCGAGTCCTGGGGATGAGGCAGGAGCAGGGAGGGTTTAGGGTGGGAGCGGGGAACAAGCAATTCCCAGACACAGCTCTCAGCCCAGACACAGCAGGATGGATGGAGGAGAGAGACATCCATGAAAAGACCTGTGGGGTCTGCGGGCAGCTGGGATGGTTTGAACAAGGACAAATCAGAGGGAATCAGGGTGGAAGGGAGCTCTGGAGACAGTCCAGTCCAACCCTGACTTTGATACAGGGCTGGAAGAGGGATGAGTAAAAGCCAACACTGATCAGCCCAGTCAAAACAGTGGCTGGAAACATCTCCCCATTTGAGTGAGCAGCTAGGCCATGTTGTTTCAAGAGGGGCTTAAATCCCAGTGCTTGGAGGGGATCCAGCCCCAGAAAGCTGCTCCCATTTGCGCCAAACAGAAATGCAGTAGAAGGAATCTGGTGCCAACCTGGTCATGCATATATATCAGAAGCCTGAATGATGCATGTACGAGCCAGATTCTCCATAAAGATTGTTATTTACTGCTCAGGGCACTGGAGACCTCAGGCTGGCATCGCTCTTTTGGATGCAGCCTTGGTGGGTTGGTTTGGATGGGGTTCCTGCAGGGCAGGTGGGTCAGGCCAAGCCACATCTGAAGGAGCTGGTCTCTCTGAGTGTCTCTGTTGGGACTTTGCTTGGTTTCTGGGCAAAGGCAAAGGGACAGAGGAGAGTCAAGTGTCTGAGCATTAAAAGGTACCCATTGAAGGAGCCCTTCGTAGAACAAGGCAGGGGTGCAGAGCTGTGGAGTGCCTCGTCCAGAAATGGCAGTAGCAAGAAATGGAGGAGAAAGAGCAAAGAGATGGTTATGTTCACATGAGCTCATCCACCTCAGCCCAAATGGAGCACAAAGGCAAGCCCCACAACATCAGGAAATACTGCTTGGGTGGAAGAAACTCGTCTTGCAGAAATGTGTTTACCCCATCCAACCTTTCGTGGAAATGTGGCCAGGCTCTTTGCATGCCCCAGGTCCCTCTCTAGCTCATCTCCCAGGCTTTGGGGTCAGCTGGCTCCTAGGACCACCACAACGCTTAAATAGATGTGTGCCCCTTCTTCAGCTCCCTGCCTTGTGTTTTCCAAGACACCAGCCTACCCTGATACCGCTTGGTTCAGCCTGTGATCTGCTCTGTAGGATGCACAAGCTCTGGGTAGCAGCTTTGCCAGGTTGCCCAAGCAGCAGCTTGGGATGCTGATGAGAGTATTTCCTTCAGAGCAACTAGAACAGTCCAGCACGTGCCCCAGTTCATGGTGAATTCCCCATGAAAAGCTGCAAACTTTTCAACAGGGATTTCAGTTGAGGTCCAGCCAAAGGTCAGCACAGCATTCTGGCTTTTGCACGCTTTGTTTGGAAGGGCTGAATGCCAGTAGACCCCATGCACACACATCCCACAAAGGTTAAGTATTACCCAACATGTCCTGCCATCGGGAACACTTCCAGGGTTAAGCACGGAGCCCATCTGCCCTGGCCTGCCAGTGATCACTCACGTTACTAAAATCCTGATGCTATTGGCTTGACTCATCCGAAAAAAAGCAGCTGCCCCATGGAGGCACAATTTTATCCATCTCCAAGATGAAGAGACAACTAAATCTCATCAACTCACCTCATCCAGGCTGGAAGACAGCTCATTCTGGAGAAAAGAAGGAGAATACAGCCTTAGAGCAATTTTCACTCATATGCCCATCGTAAGGCTTATAGTCGTATCTAATAACCGAATAGAAAAAGGATGCTTTCCAACTTCCTGCACACCCCATGCACTGAGGTTTGAGAAGAAATCAGTGCAGGTGACTTAAAACCATCCAGAACCCAGCATCAGTTAATGCCTTTGCTCAGACAGGCTGCAGGGTAGGAAACACGCTGGAGCTGTTGGGAAGCAAAGCCCTGTGCAATGAGAATGCTGAAACTGTTGCAGGGCTGGGGAATTATATCTGGAATGGGACACGTGTGCCCTGACTTATGGGTCAGCAGTGAGCTGCCTCACTCACTCCAGCTCTCTTTACCGTCAGCCGAAGGAAACTGGCATCTCTGCATGGGGATTTCTTCATCCTAAAATAAGTCTCTAAGACAGGATGGACAGATTGCCTGCAGAAGCAGGGCTGCAAAGAGGGTCCACTGCAAACCTCTGCAGGAGCAGCTGGTGGTGCTGGGACCCAGCAACTCTGTAGGGGCAGGGAAGGGGGCAGCTGGAGGGGCACAGAGCCTAGGAGCTGCAAACAGGAGAAAGGCATTACCTCGAAGCCCGGGATGTGATGGACAGCCGGCTATGGAGACAAAAAAAACACATACTTTCCATTTGCCCTCCCGGTACTAACTCAGCTTTATCCGGCAGAGAAACATCCACACGCTGCCCCCCATGCCCAGTGCTGGGCTCCCCTTTCCAAGGTCGTCCCCACCCAGTTCAGTAACTTCTGCGAGGTGGTAAGGAGGAAGAAGAGGCTGTGTGCAGACGATTCAGTGCCCTGTCCTGGCAGCAGAGCCCCCCTGCAGCAGCCCCTCAGTGATGCAGCAAGGCTCGCACCCAGCACACACACCCCCCACACCGCCCCCAGCAGCTCCAGCCGCATCCTGCACAGAGCGCAGCATCCCTCCAGGAGCAGAACTGCGACCTACATCGGAGAGACGGAGGAGGGAGCTGCGGGACCCTCATTCCCAATTAGCACCTCAGGGCTGGGAGGGAGGAGTGGGACAGGGAGATTTAACCTTCCAGCCCATCCGCTTTCCCTGGCATTGAGGCACATCTGGGCTGCAGCCAGGCGCCACAGCCAGTGGAAAAGCTGGAGACGAGAGAGGCGAGGGGGTGGTGCGTGCAGCGGGACGGGGAGTGTGGGAAAGCACATGAGAGCACACTGGGGCATGACGAGGAGTCTTCCCGCTCGGGCTGGCTCGGAAGCACAGCCTCCTTCCCCCGTGGCTCATTCCATGTACGGCCGCACCGAGCGAGGCTGCTTGCTGCAGGAGTAACCGCCCACTTCGGCTCTCATAAACCCCCCCCCGAAAATTAACGCTGGGCAAAGGACAGCGATCCGGGGCCAAATGCACCCTCGATGCAAAGGTGCCAAGGCCCTGAGCTCAGCACCGCAGTCAGCCAGGCTGGCAGGGCACACGCGGTGCCTGCCGGCAGCCCAGGCTTCGGTCCGGCACCGAGCATCTTACCCTCGGCTCTGCTAAACACCACAGTGCAGCCAGCACCAAGCAGCACGGCCGGGTCTGCTCGGAGCAGCCGTCCTGGTGAAACCGAGGACAGGCAGCTGCAGAGCCCAGGTGGACATAACTCAGCACCGAGCAAAGGTTGGATGCTGCTCCAAGGGAAGAAGCTAGCATTCCAATTAGAGGCAGGATCAGGTCCGGACGGGGAGCTTACCTTCTCCCTCTGAATCAGTTCAAAGGCAGCCAGCAGCTCCCCAACGTTTTTGTTCGCCTTGATGACTGGGTACCAGGAGAGCCGTGGCGAGCGCACCAGGCTGGGCTTGCAGATGCAGCGCCCCATGAATTCATCTGCACCCTGAAAGGCAATCACAGGCATAGAGAGCCTTCATCCCACGCCACTTCCTGCTGGAGTCCATCACCACACACCCGTACCTCAGCCGAGACCCTGTCACTCAAAAATCAGGCTCAATGTTTGAACCATTATGGGACCAGTTCTGAAAAAAAGATTAGTTTGATGCCCATATAGACTCAAGTTTTCAAACTCCTCCCTGTAACTACTAGGGTTAGAAATACACTCTATCTTACACATTTTGGCTTAAACAGGAGGTGAAATCCTTATCTATCACACAATTTCCAGAGCAGGAGCTCGAGTACAGCATTAAGTATCAGCAGCTCTGCAAAAGCCTGTTCACTGCTCTGCAACCAGATCTTCAGGTGCCCTTCCTGCTTCCTGCTGGTGTCTTTTGGAGAAGGGAGGGCAGAAGGGTTCCTGGGAGGTTCCTAAGACATTCCTGAAATGTATCCTGAGTCCTTTTCACTTATGCACTGCTCTTACCCGCAGTTCAAAACCCCTTCTGCTCTTGTGACAGGCTACAGCCCAGTTTTTTCTAGGAAGGACTCAAGGTCATCTCACCAGCCCCCCAGATGCCACCACTACAAGGCACTCTGGACATCTCCAGGCAGCCGAGCGAACAACAGGATATGGTCCTCTACTTGCATGACTATATATCTTGTCCCAACCTTTTTCCACAAGAAAATATGGTTAATTTAGCCACTTTGCAAAACATGATGGTAGCTTTGGTAACTACAGCAAGGCCACCAAGGACTTCACTAGCAGAGCTGTTTGCTGAATTCTTGTCTTCTTGAGTGTCCAGCTCAACATCTGAGCCACCTGGAGAAGTTACAGCATTGCACTCCAGAGGGCAGGAATGGTGCCATGCATTTGTCGAATCCACCCCAGCCCACTCACACCATGAAGGTCAAGCTCATGCCACACTTACATAGGTGTCATGGTCATATATTTCCACCACGATCTTGGGAGGGGAGTCAGACACATTCTGGGGGTCCCCAAAGATCTCTATCTCATAGAAGATGAGTGTCTGGTCCCAGGTGGGGTTCAAGGTGTTCTTGATCACCACTGTCTTCTGGCTTTGGTGGAGGAAGGAGACAATGGCATAAGGATCTGCAAGAGATGTTAGACAAGATGCAAAGGATGAATTAGAGCTACCAGTCTAGGAAGGAGAAAGCAACTGACAGTCATTCAAGGGCCAGTGGGCTGTGCAGGGAGGACTGTGAACAGGCTGAAGGAGCTGCGGGTCTTTTAGAAACAGCAACGAAATTCCCATCATGTCCCAGGCAACCCCAGCTAAGAAGAGAATGAGGCCAAGCTCTCCAACACTTATCCCTATACACTGGTTATTCACAGCTCAGGGTCTTCCCAAGCACGATGTGATGTCTGTATGTTTAAGCAACCCCACAGGGGGCTGTCTTCCATGGCTTTGTCCCGCCTCTCTTGAACCCACCATATCCTCTGGTGAGGACACAAAACTGCATGAAGAACCAGCCCCTCATGCATTTCTGCAGCACCCAGCTCCCTCCATTTCCCCCTGAGGCCCCCCGAGTTCTTGCGTTAGGAGAGATGTAGCAGTCCACCCCTACCCACCTGCACCAATACTTGGGGTTCTGCAGGTTTCTCTCACACCAACTCTAAAACATCTCTTTTTCAAGCTGAAGAGCCTCAGCCTATGGAGTTATTCCTCGTAAAGGGCCAATCCAGAGCCCTGTTCGTTCCAGCTCATTTCGGGACAAGGCAAGCACAGCGACCCGCACAACTCAGCTGTCTACCTATGCAAAGACCTTCCTTCTCACCCCACAGCAGCCTCCTTTCCTTAAAAATCTTTGATGAAGGATTTTTTGTCAAAAATCTTTTGGACATCCAATGAGACCATGTAAACCTTATCCTCTGGCTTGTGATAGCTTCAGCTGGTGGAGACGCCATGACCTTCCCTAGCCACATCTCCCAGCACTCCACTGCTCCATTAGAAATTTCCTCGCTGTCTGGCTTGATCCATCCTGGTCCAGGTTATCTTCATGACTCCTCACTCTGTCCACCAGGAGTCAGGTAGTACAAATGGTTCACCTATTGCCCTAAGGTGTGGATTTTTTTCCCAAAAGATGACTCTAGGAGGATGAGTGTTCCAACGGAGATAACACAGCCACCTCCCAGCACAGCAGAGAGCACAAACCCTTGCCAGGTCATCTCCTGCTGTGTAGAGCAGACCATGAAGAAGGTGACTGAGATGTTACTGCCTCCTTCCTGGGGTCTTTGATGTCTCCAGAAGGGATGGGGGCTGAGCACACATCTTGAGGAGAGCTTTGGGTTCCCAGTTCTCCGGGTTATCCCACCTGGCCTCCAGCTACCATACCAGATGGCTCTGGGTCAGTCTTAGGGCTGCCACATCATATCTGCCAGTCCCATGCAGATGTCTCAGGTACTCCAGGGTCTCATCAGACCCCTGTTTGTAGGTTCTGAGCTGGGACCAAGATGCCTTACCCCAACTTGGGAAAAAAACCAGAGGTTTCTCACTGTGAGACAGCACCAAACTATGAGGAGTAGCCTCCCTTAACAACAAAAGCAATTAACACAGGAAGCCTGAGATCAATCAACAATGAAAACGTGAAACCTGAGTCCTCTCTAACACCTTCCCTTCCAGACAGCTTCAAAGAACATGTGGCCCAAACCTGCTGTGGACATCCCAGCCCACGGCGGCAGTGGCACTGAGCATGGGGACAGGATGGGAGGTGGCAGAACCAGTATCAAAGGTGGCTGAGAGGCTTGAAAGATGCCATGGGATCACATTGTAAGACCCCGTGGAGACTGAACAACCTTCATAACCTGATAGCACCTACTTGTCCTCGTCAGGGACAAGACCTCCATGACTGCTGCGTCCCACCCGACTGGTCCCAGGTGGACCCCTGAGCTCTGGTTGCCTGCAAAGCCCAACCTCCATGGTGCCAGGAGGCATCATTGGCCTTTCTGGAGGGACACAGGCTACCTCCTCCACCTGGCACCCAGCGTGACGTGCCACCACAAGACACAGATACACCAGACACTGTATGGGAGTCCAGCAGCATCCAGGGGGTTACCACCTGGCTCATCCTAAAGCCAGTTCCAAGAGACCTGCCAGCAGCCAGGAGCGTGGCAGACCCTACCAAATGCAACGACTAGTGCTCAGTGCTGCACGACCCCCCACAGTCCTGGCGGGTCCCCGCATCCTCAAAACAGTGTGCACACCCCGACCCCAGCGCTGTCAGGAGCCTGGGAACTGACACCGGGAGCAAAAGGTGTCCTGCCTACCCTGGAGGTGGAGGAGCATCCCCCAGACACCTGAACGTGGGGCCGGCTGAGCAGGGCAGCATCCCCGACCCTCCCGACCCTCCTCCAGGGACAGGGTGGGTTGAGGGAAACGTATTTTCTTTCTTAGCGTCCGTGCCACAGCAGACATGTTTAATGAGCCGGGGCTGTTCGTGAGGTGACCGGCTGCAGAGAGCACTATTCACGCTGGGAAGAACCTTTTCCACTTACGCGCTTTTTTCCAGTAAGAGGAAAGCAGAATGCGTTACAATAAACAAAAAACCATGGATTTGGATTTGCTTTTTTGCTCTTCCCCCCCCCCCCTTCTTTTTAAAGGAGGCCTCTATAAAGCCCCTTTGTTTAGACCCTCGTGTGCACACAAGGTTTATTTTTATAACTGTGTAAAGCCCCCTTAATGAACTCCTTTATGCTTTGTTAAGGCAGCAGAGATCACAATTCCACATTGTGGCATGTTGTTACTCATGTTGTCCTTGGCTGGGTTTTTCCAAGGGAAGGGACTCCCCCTCCCTGCTCCGCCGATCAGGCCATGAGATCACCTCGGTCCCCACCACCTCGAACAACAAACCCTTTGTGGAGGAGAGGGGAGACGGGACCTTGGTGGGCGCAGACACTAGGTGATTGTTTGGGTGCTCTGCACCTCTCCAGGGCATTTCTGCCCACTCCCCCGACAAGCCCCTCTGCTTCATCACACTGGGGGAAGCAGGAGCCCCTTGGGACTGTGGTCTTGCAGCCTGGCATGGCGATGCCCATCTGTCCCCACAGGCTGCTCCCCACTGTGAGTCCCCACACTGCACGACTTTTGAGGGCTGTCCCTATATCCCATCTGAGATCCATCACCCCCCATGCCAACGCTGGTGGGCAATCCCTTGCCCAGCCCCTCTGCAAATCCCCGCGGTAGCCAGTCAGTGGCAGCCTTTGGAGGGATGCTGGATGCCTCCTGCCTGCAGGCAGCACTGTGGAGGGGTGTGGGTGCTCTAGGGATACCCACCCTGGGACCTGCTAACATCTCAGATGTGGCCCCCACCACAGACCAATGAACTGAGGAGGGGCTTTTTGCATCTCTGACTCAGAGGTAGACAGCAACATCCTCACCATCCTACCTTCCCACCTCAAAATGACCCTCCAAAGCATTGACGGGCGTTGGCAAAGGCAGCCTTGGTCACAAGCACCAAAGAGCTGTGGGGCCACCTGGCTGGGATGGCCCAGCCCATGGGGAAGAGGATGTGGAATCCTCCGGCTGCCGGGGAGGCTGGTCCCTGCTCAGGTCAAACACACAGGACCATTCCTGGCATGTCCTCCCACTTCCGCAGCCACACTTCGGTCTCTGCTGTGAACAAAACGATCCTAAAACCAAATCACCTACACCCAAGCACCCTTCAGCACCAAAAGATAACAGAGCTGCCCAACAGATAAAATAACTTATTCTGACTTGATTTCCTAGCCCAGAAAGTACGAGCTCAGCACAGGACATCCTGACCACATCAACTCAAGTCTGGCAGTTTCAGAAGTGCCTGAAGCTGCTCTGGGGATGCGTTGAGCAGCAGGACATGGAAAGCTTCTTGCTCAAAGCCCAGGACACTCTTTATCTCCACCGGGGACCACATTTTTTTTCCATGAAGGGACATTTTTTACAGTCAGGTCTGAAGGAGGCCCAGTTCAGGCATCAGCTCCCCTAAGGAAACCCCCCAATGGTTGCCTGCCAGCCCCCTTGCAAAGTTTCCAGCACGGAGAGCAGAGGAGCAGCGGCTCAATTTAATGCTTGGTCATGAAAACAAATATGAACAGTTTTACAGATTTGCCACTGTTGGGTATTTTCCTTTCCAACCGCATTTTCAGTCAATTCTTTCATTCCTAATAAACAGGGTCTCCCTTCTTCAGCCTTGATCCCTTCCCCAAACCACAGGACAAATCCCCTCCACAAGCCCCAGACCCAGGAGACTGCTGCCCTCCTGCCCTGCAAGGAATTCAACCAGCTGGGAGCAAGCTGGATGCTGAGAGCACGTAAATCCAACCAGAAACTTCATGAGGATCCCAGAGAAGAAGGTGCCTGTTTGCTCTGAGGTCCTAATTACACCCTTTTAAATTTTTCTGAGCACATCTCACAGCGGTTTCTGCCCCATGCTCCATCATCTCAACACCAGCCCAGAGCTGTCTGTCCTCCCTTCGATCCCCCAGCTCACACACTGCCCAGTGGGGAGGCTTGTGGCGATGTGCCACAGTAAACATCCCTGCCTGCCACTCTGTTTTTATTTGTCATGTCCTTGAGCTGTCTGCTACCCAGCCTTGCCACCCAGCGTCACCTCAGGCTGCGGAGAAGGAGCTATTAGCAAAGCAAACAGCTCTGACTCACGGCTGACCTGGGTAACTTGTGGTTTCTGGTTGGTTTCTCACATATGGTTGCCTTGGGAAAGCCTTATGCTGCTGCCTTGTGTTGTTTGGCTGCTCAACACCCCTCATTTCACATCAATCAATACCCCAAAATTAGCTTTACAGACCCCACTACTCCCCAGCATTCATTACAGCACTAATTACAAGCACAAACAAGCGGACATGAGCATTAGGGCTTACCTGAAAAGCTGTCCTTGTCCATGGCAATCAGGTCCCGTGCTTGGTACATGTAGCAGCGGAGGTGGTACCTGTTCCCACCTGTACAGAGGAATGTGAAACAGTTAAGGGATGAGTCTGGGGATGAGTGCAGCACACCAGGAGTATAGCTGGGCTTTTATAACCAGCCCCAGGCTCAGGTCTGAGGGCAGCTTGGCTTAATCCTTCCCGTAGCTCCGCAGGTGAGCAGTGAGCCCTGAGCATGTCAATGCTCCTGGGAGAACAAGCCGTGCCCCATCCTTGCCCACCCACCCCTTTCCATCCACCTGCATTCAAGGTGGGCGAGAGGAAGAGGATGGAAATGCTCGGCTATGGGGTCTCCAAAGCAGAGACCCCACGCCGGGACTCACTGCCGAGGAATTTCACCCTCCCCTCTGACCCTTGGGCCCTTACAGTCAAATATGCATGAAATGGTGGGTCTGTTGACACCAAAACTAAGGGTGGAAACGGATTTGCCATCATCGCTCTTGTCGTCTGTCACTCCTCCCTGCAAGAGAAAGCAAGGCAAGGTCAGTCATGCCAGGACCACCCCCACAGCCGGGGGCTCCCCGCAGGATGGAGTCCTCCAGGGTATCATCCATACAGGTGTCCAAGAGGACTTTGGGCTTCCAGTGCCTGCTGGCAGCCCATGGAGGGACTCTCAGGCTCTTCTGCCCCAGGAGGGCAGAGGGGACCCCAGAGAAAACAGGACACGACAACAGAAACAGCCTGAGGATCACCAGCTCACATCCCCTCCCAGCATCTCACCAGCATAGAAAAGCACCTCCGTGAAGTTCATCGTTCTCAGAGCAGTAGTCAGTAATTAAAGCAATTTCACTAAGTCCCCTTGCGAGGAAATTAATGGAGTATAAACTTTGTGAACAGTGATACAGACAGTGTCAAATGCAGCCAAATGCCCTGTTCTCTGCCTTGGCTGACCCTGGCCATCACTATTCCCTCCTCTTGTGTTCGCCTGTGAGAGCCAGCCTTTTATCACCTCCTAATTGCCACATTTGGCTTGAAATATTTAGTTGCAGGAAAAGGAGTGTAAAGGTAACTTCCTGGCGAGTGTAAACCTGATCTTTAAAAATTTTTCAATTATCAAATGCTAGGGAGACACAGGAGGGGCGTTTAGAGAAAAAAGAAAAAGAAAGAAGGAAAAAGAGAAAAAAAAAGCAGGTCCACGATGGAGTTTCCAGAGCCGCCTGGTCCCAAAAATGAGTCAGGAGCTTAGGTGGTCTGCAGAGCCCTCCTCGCCTTTCCAGGCAGGAATCGCAATTACCATGACACTGTCTGCAGAGGAAGCCCTGGGGTTCGCGCTGTATTTACGGCGGTGAGGTCGCGCCGAGGCTTTGCAAGGCAACCTCCAGCACTGCCTTCCCTCCCTCGCCCCCCTCCCCGCAGGAGATGAATAGCTCCTCAGTTATTTTTATGACCTTTCTGCCCAGCAGACCGCCAGTCTTTGCAGTCGTCCCCGCCCCCCCCCCCCCCCCCCCCCCCCCCCAACCTGCATCCACTGCTAGCCTGGGGAAGGGCAAGTGGAGGAGACCGGCAGCCAAGACAGGCAGGGGTTGCTCCCTGATGCCCTCAGCAAGGGCTTGGGGACCCCCCGGCTCTGTCCATCATGAGGAAGGGGGGCTCCTCACACCCCAAAACACCATGGAAAGCATGCCTTGGAGAGAGCAAGCTGGAAAACGCTCTTGCTCAGGACTGTGGTTTACTCTTTGGGGTCTGCACGCAGGATGAAGTACCCCCACATCCTCCTCCCTTCACCCTGTCCCCACGGGGTTCCCAGATGCTGGGTCCTGCAGCTGAAGCCCTTGCACAGTGCATAGGGCAAGGTAGCAGCCACGCGCCGTGGATGTAGGAGCACCGGGGGACAGAGGCACCCTCATCCCACTGCTCTGCCCCCAGCAGGGCTCCTCTGCAGCTGGGCTCTCCCATCAGGACCCCCCCACTTGGTGCAGCCGGTTGGTAGTTTGGGCACAAAGCTACAGCACTGGTGCCTTCCACCCTGGCCAGCCTCCGGTGGCACCACAGGCCCACCCTGGCAGTCATCCCCCTGGTCTAATTCATGTCCCTGCTCTTCTCCTACCCAGTCAGTGGTATCTCAACCGCATTTGGTGAAGAGCCAAAGCTGGGGCATCACACTGGCAGAAACAGGCAAGATTTTCCAGCCTGGCATGGAAAACCCAAAGCTCTCCATCAACCAAAGGTTTCCCTCAGCTGATTTTGGAGAAGGATGGGAGAAAATGGGGCTTGCAGGGTGGGGGGGCTGCTTGCAGCTCCAGGGCAAAGCCACTGGGCTTTCCATCAGAAACTGGAAACAGCCTCAAGCTGCAGAGCTCAGCTCTGGGCTTCCCACAGTTCAGACTGAGGGCAGAGAGGTGCCTGGGGGCCACACCATGTCCTGCGGTCCTTCTCTTTTAATGACTGTCAGTGAGAAGTGAGCTGCCAAATGGCAGATCCCAGAAAAGCTGGGACACAATGTCACAGAGAGGGAAACTCAGGAACAAGCTAATATGATGGAGGTGATGGCCAAGCCAGCAAACCCAAGGGAAAGGAAAGCTGCCCGGTTCACACTGGGACAGGGGGACATTGGTGCACAGGTGAAATACAGGCAGAATACAGGCAAAACCAGAGGGACAGTGCTGCAAGCAGTGGCGTGACAGTGGCTTCACATTTTGGGCTTGGGCGAGAGTGCTCAAAGCCTTCTGCATCACCAGCTTCTTGGTCTCAAGCTCCCCATTAGCCAGCTGGGACCCATCACGAGAAGCAATAAGCACCAGGCGCTCTGTGGGTGTCCCTGAGGGTAGAGGGGGATGCCAAGTCACAGGCAATAGAGAGGAGAGGGTGGTCATGGCAGGGGCAAAGCGGGTGACCCAGTGGACAAGATGCTTTGCCCAGCACACTCGTGGGCTCACCACAGGTCTACTTGCCTAAGCAGAGTCCTACCCTGAGCTACGCGGGGACAGTCCCAAGACATGGGTGGCTGCAGGATGGCTCCAAGGACTGTCAAGAAAACAGCAGACCAGAAAGGAAAGAGCCACCATCCTTCTGCATTGCAGAGCCCACAGCTGGGGCCAGCAGGGAAGAGCAGGTGAATCAGTGGGAAGCAACGTCTGAGGCATCTCAACATACCCCAACGGGCACCCCAAACCCATCAGGTTAATTGTATCCCAGGCAACCAAAACCCAGTGCTGCATGGCAGCACGAGTCCTCGCAGCAGCACCTGGCCTGGCTCTGGGCAGCACCACCGTGTGAGCATCCACGCTGCCTGGCCCTGACACTGCTCCCTGTGGGACAGGGCACTGGGGGACATCCCCTGCCTCCCCGCTGCCTGGGGTCAGGGTAAGGATGGAGCATGTGTGAGCAGCAAAATGCAAGTCTCCGAGCAAAAGCAGGAGTGAGCGCGCGCCTGGGGAGAGCAAGCAGGCAGAAGAAATTGTGCACGCGTGCGCATGCAAGTATGTGTCTGGGGGCAGATGTGACGCAGTGGGGATGGGTGAGGGGCAGGACCTGGGGTGACCCAATCACACAGCAAACACCCCACCCCCCCCCTCCCCAGGGAGCCAGGCCAGCTGGGAGCGCATGCTCACACCCTGCAGGGTCCATCCAAACAGATGCTGAGCTCACCCTGCAAAGGTGCTGAGCCCCACAGATGTCCTCGGGACTGCAGCTGCTCATCTCAACAGGGGCAGCACGGCCAGAGTGGGATTTTTTGGGGAAAGCCTCTGCCAAGGAGTCCCCAGCTCCTACGAAACCCCTCTCAGCAGCTGGGCAACCCGCTGGGGCTCCACGTGCTGGCTGCTCCCAGCTCTGGGGCACCCTGGCCCCGAGGTGCTGGGGTCCAGCATGCCTAAATGGCAACCACTGCTCACTTTGGCAAGGTGGGAGCAATGCAGGCTGAGCATCCCTGGGAAAAAGGAGGCCCAGAAAACCCAAGCACCCATCCACACATTTCTGCATCCAAGACGCATTCCTGCTGGTCGTATTTGGTATTATCTTCCTGTTGGAACCAACCCTTTTGAATAGCTCGGGGAATTAGCACTTGGGGTGTTGGCTTGTTCTGTCTGCCTTTGCACTTTAATCCTCCCTCCACTTCGGTTTGCCTGCACCGCTGTACGGCTCCTTGCTGGACGGCAACCCATGCCACAACCACAAAATTGCACAAATGCCTTTCATGGAGAAGGTGGCAGATAACAGGAACAGGACAGAGCAGACAGGAGGGGCTTCGGGAGGCTCCGGCAGCCGGTGGCGTGCCAGTGGCAGCCCTGGCCCCAGGCCTGGGTAAAACCTCAGCTGGGAGGATGCTCCAGGCTCCCTCTCCTGACAGCATCTTTATTCTGCTTCAGTCTGAGGGGAGCCGGTGGCAGCAGCTGGAACTGCCCCATCCCGGTGCCCTTCCCAGCTCTGCATACCTGAGACCTCAGCCTGCCAAAGCTGCCTCGCTCTGCCCGTGTTAGAAAAGCATTAAAAACAGATGTGGCAAAAAATCAGTGCCCACCCTTCCCAGCCCTCAGCACCCGCTCATACATTGCCATCCTTGGCATCATTTCACCCCACCACCCTGTTCCCAGCTCTGCTGAGTCCCCACTTGCGGCTCCAGTGGATGGAGGGTTTGACCCTGTGCAGGTCCAGAGGGTCTGGGGTTGCTGTAGAGGAGCCGCCAGATAAATTTAGATATTATTTCGGGATGGAGCATCCTGGAAAAATATGTAAGTCATTCAAGTGAGAAAGAAGAGCTGGAAAGGCATGAAGCTGCAAAACCAGAAAGTATGGCAAGATCGTTTATAAAGCAATGCACAGAAAACCAAGCAACCACAGAAAATGTGGCCAGTAACCCCAAAATATGAGGGCACCAAGGCAAGCCAGAATGACCTACTGCGGAGGGGAACGCGGTGAGTGGAGCCCAAAGGGCGGGTGGCCTGGTCCTGCACCCGCCAGGCTGCTGGGAGCCAGAGCCAGGGCTGGGGAGGGATTCACCTGCTGCTCTCCCGGGCTGCTAGCCCTCCCAAGCTGTCCCCTGTGGGGGCAGCACCCCCCAAAATCTCTGCGTCTGATGTAAATACTACTCCTTGTCAGATGGCATCACCCTGCCCAGGCGACGGGTCAGCTCCCAGGAGCAGCACAGTCCTACAGCAACGGGACCTGGTTGCCCCCTGGGACCCTGCAGTCACCTCGGAGCGTTCCCCTTACACTTTGCTGACACTCAAGCAGGGAAAATTTACGGTTCGTGCCTGGCATAAGGGAACAGGATGTCTGCACTGGGGCCGTACAGGGGCAGCAGTGACATTCAGAGCAGTGTTTGCTGGGGCAGGGGGAGAGAGAAAAACAAGGCATGGCATGGCAAGGCAAGGCACAGCAAGGCATCTCAAGGCAACACAGAACAACTGCTTTTTTTGCTAGAATTGTTTTCAGTTAGAAAATAAGCAAAACAACAAACTGGATTTTTTATGTGATAATATAATAAAAGTTACATCTGTAACTCTGGCATAAAGCTAAATGAGAGATTTGGGAGGCTGCTAAGAACTGGGCACTCCAGCACTGACTGACATGGCTAAGAAATGCTTGGAAAATAAATATGCAAAGTACGTACCATCAGATCTAACAGGCATTGGGGGTAAAGGGCTGAAAGGAGCAGGCCCAAGCAGCCTGGGGCAGGTGGGGGTTCAGCAGCATGCCCTTGACACCAGGGGATGCCCACATCAACCTGGAACCCCGTGCCACTGTGTCAGCATCACCAGGAGCAAAGCAAGCAGCAGCTCCCAGGCACGTTGCCACAATTGCTATTTTAATGGGGATTTTTTTTCCTCTTCCCCTTTGCTTCAGCCTCTGCCCCACACGCATGGGGAGGGGATTTTCCTCCCTCAGGTCTCCCCCACATCCCCTGGTACCTCCCAGCAGACGGGTCCATCAGCAGCCAAACTCACAAACCCATTCCATTTGCAAGCCAACACAGGCAAAACGAGGGCACAGCTGAGTCCCTTGGAGAACCGCATGATGGAGCAGAGACCCAAGGCAGCCAGCAGCAGACACCTCCCCCCCACCTCCCCTCACCCACAGAGATGGGGGCGGGGGGCAGGGGGCATTCCTGCACAGCCCCACAGGTGTGCACACACACCCGCACGTGTGCACGGACACACACCTCATGTTACAGGGTTTTCCAGCTAAATCCTCCTCAATTGCCTCTGCCGGGACACAGAGGGATGAAGCGTCTGGCTGAAAAAATCACATCAACAGGCGCCAGGGTGAAGGGGAAGCCAGGGCGCCACTGGCAGCCCTGGGGGTGGGCGGCAGCCGAGACCCCCCCCCCCCAGATGGGGCTAGTGTGGGTTCAGGGCTTATGCAGGCAAATGCCATGGAGCCGCTTGTGTCCCAAAGGGGCCGCTGAGTTCAAACGCTGGACGGAGGGAAGGACAGGGCAGAGAAAGAGGGGAAAAAAAGCCAAATAGAGGGGAAAAAAAATAATAAGAAGTCCTATAATAGGGGCTTTGTGCTGCTGTGGTTGGTTCTCATTTAGTTATTGGAAAAGCCAAAGGATTATGAAACCCTGTGTATTAAGAAAGCCAGAATATTAGCTAAACAAACAGCAGCGGGTGCAGGCAGCAGATAACGAGTGGCAGATAATGAGCGGCAGATAACGAGCTTTGCTCCAGCTCCACTCCCAGGGATGGGATGGAGGGTGGGAGCAGACCCAACTGGGCTCCCGCTCCCAGGCAGCAGTGTTTTGGGGAAGGGTGGGTACCTACCAGGGCCCCCTCCAAGGCGAAGACAGCGGCGGCCCCGGTGCGCTCCAGGGGCTCCATCCTGCGCCTCCAGCGGCGGCGACGGAAGGTGTCGGTGCGTCGATGCTTCAGGTGGAAGCGCCAGCCGAAGAGCGAGGCAT
Source organism: Falco naumanni (assembly GCF_017639655.2). NCBI lineage: Eukaryota > Metazoa > Chordata > Aves > Falconiformes > Falconidae > Falco > Falco naumanni. Next base: position 38,492,625 of record NC_054054.1, on the reverse strand, counting down.
ACTCCCAGCCCTCCCCATCCAGCTCCTCCTGCTTGTGCTGCCAGACAGGGACACGCCGGGGCTCAGCGTGGCAGGCTCAGTCCCACCATCCCATGGCCCCTCTGCAGCTGACCACGGTGGGATGCTGGCACAGCCAAGGGGCAAAGCCGCTCGTGCACAGGGCTCTCCAGGGCCAAGGTTGCACCCACTCAAACCTGGGTCCAGTCTTATCAAGGTGTTGCCTGCTACAGTTGTTCCACCCCACGTCCTCCCTCAACCTCTCCAGCATAGAATCACAGAATAGAATCACAGAATCATTGAGGCTGGAAAAGACCCTTAAGGGCACCGAGTCCAACCATTAACCCGGCACTGCCGAGCCCACTGCTGGGGATCCATCTGGTCCCTGGGGTGAAACCCACTTGGAAAAGCATCGCTGGGCTGGGAGCTGGCCATGCTGAGCAAGAAGAGGGCTGCATCCTGCCCTGGCTTGTGTAGCACCAGTGCCTCCACCTTCCCAGCCTGCCCTCCCTCCACTTTGCCACCACTTGTGATCCCTTGCAGGGCCACCATAGCTCTGCCACCATCATCAGCCACAGCAGTCATAAGTCCATGAAGGTTTTTTTTCTCCCCAGAGCTGTCACCTCCTTGTGACACTTGCATCCCTTTGGCAAATGGGGCGGCAGGGGCTTTCCATGCTTTCCAACCACAACTATCTAGAAAAAGTGCTGGAAAGGGAGGCAAGTGTCTTAAGAACTGGCTGTGGGGAGGGAAGAGCGGCAGCGCTGCGGTGGCATATGCAGTCCAATTGCACCACCTAGAGGGAAGCGGGACCTGGAGAGGGAACAGACAAGGGACCTCTGCCAGCCCTGGTTCCCCGAACTGTTTCGCGGTGCTGATGGAGGACCCTGTTCCGCCCCGCAGCCCAACCAAGCACCCCTGGAATAGTCTCCATCTCTGGGAGACGTTGACCCCCATGGTGGAAACCACAGAGGCTGCTGTCTACTCCAGCGTGGAGACCAGGGCCACCAGGCTCCAAAGCACAGCAGGTCTCTGCAGAAGGCCAGGCACCTCCACCTTCACATGGAGAGACAGGGACATGGCCCCAACCCGCTCTCACCCTCTTCTCCCTGTCCCCATCCTACCTTCCTCATGGCCTCCATCTGTGCGAGGTCCCTCCGGCGAAGCCGCACCCAGCGCCGTCGCCGGTTGGTGTGGTACATCTTCTCGGCTGGCACCCAGGACTTGGGCTTGCGGTCCGGCGGGATGGTGATGCCATACTCCCAGCCTTGGAGAGAACGCAACACCTGGGTGAAGGCGGGAGAAGAGCCCCTGCTTCCCATCAGGGACCTCTCTTGTATATCCAGACTGGAACAGCTTTAATAGCAAAGGTTTGTCCGGGTACCAGTTTGCTGGTCCGTGCAGACAACAACTGCCGGCCCTTGGCTCAAAGTCACAGCTTGGGGACTCTCCTCCCTCTCCTTCCTTCCTCAGGCAACCCCAGCCTTTGTGACCATCTTGGATGCTCTCTGCCCTGATGCTTTCCATTTCTCTTTCACCAGAAGCCAGGTAAGATCTTCCAAAAGAACAGCCTGGACTATCTCCAACAGCAAGGAGAGCATTGCCTTTGTGGCTGCCCACCCCACAGCCCCAGCCTCAGTCAGAGCAAGGGGGAGAGGGTACCCCCAGGGCCTGACCCCTTCTCCTGGAGCCAGCGGGACAGCTCACACAGCCATGAAGATGTTATCCCTGATGCTGGCTGGGACCGTGGAAGGAAAGACCAGGATAGGCAGGGTAAATGGGATGAAAACAGGATGGATGCCCAAAACGGCTTTCTGATACCTTTCTCATCCACAGCTCTGTTGAGGTCTGTGTCCCACTCCACATCTTCCCATTTCCAGCCTGGAGGACACTCAATCTCATCCTTATGCAGGACCTTCTCCCCGTTCTGTGGGATGCAGGGATGTTTTCAACCAAATGATGCCCAGCAGATGCCTAAGTCTTCCCTGAGTCCCCGGGGGCTTCCTGGGGCGGTGCTCAGCCCCCAGCTACCTGCTTCACCCTTACCACGTCGGTGTAGGCATCGGTCATGTGGATCCACTGGCCTCCAGGCAGACGGACCTGGTTCTCAAACACCTCCTCCACAAAGCTCAGGTGCCCGGCGTCCACATCATGCAGCAACCTGCACCGCGGAGGGAGGCACGGCGTCAGGGGCTGCCCTCCTGCCCTCCCAGCCCTGCACAGGCAGCAGCACAGCCTCGTGTCGCCTCCCCTCTGAGGGCCAGCCATGCCACTCCAGCACACGCTTTGCCTCCTGAACATCTTCCACCCCGAGGCACCAAGCAAAGGTCCCACGGGACCTCAGCGACCCAGCCCAGGTGAAGCCCGAGACACAGACTGTAAATCCAACGCAAGAAGACAGCAGAGTTGTGCTGAGCACCCACCGACCCTTCCCACCCCCTCAGTGCCCCCCTGGGATCCCACCTCCAAAGCTCCTCAGCGTGGGGGTCGCACAGGCACCACGGTGAGCTGGGTGCTGGGACCATCACCTCCGCAAGCACCTGTGCAGCACCCACCACCCCAGGAACATCACCCAGCACAGAGACCATGCATTTTGCATTAACACGGCTGCCTACCAAGGATGGGGCAGACAGAGCAGGAATGCCCACGGCACCCCAGACCTCCATCCAGCTTTCTGCATGACCTTGCCACCAACTTAGCATCTGCTCAGGTTTTTGAGGTGCCTGGGACAGCCCACCCAGGCTCTGCTCTTTGCAAAAAACCATCACTCACGTCTTCTCTGGGCAGATGAACCAGTCCCCAGCCCAGGTCCAGCCTGCAGAGGGGCGGAAGCTGTCCTTGGGTAGCTTGATCTTGCCGGTGACATCTGAGTATTTGGGGTAGGTCAGGCCGGTCGTGCCCCAGTTCCCCACCAGCGCCAGCTTGGTCTGGTTCTCATACTAGGGGAGCAAAAGCAGAGAGGGCTTTGCACTGGAGGCACAAACCCCCTTTTGAAATCTCAGGAATAATCCCTTCTTTCCTGGAGAGCCCCAGCCCCATCCTGAGGACAGACCTCCTGGGAAGAGCCTAACCCCACCCCACCCCCACAGGCACTCCCACATTTCCCCCCTCAGCAGGTGGAAGGAGATGTGAAGCCACAATGAGCCTTTATGGCTCGTTACCAACCTCCTCCACAGCCTTTCAGGCTGGATGCTGGTGGAAACAGCTCTTTCTTCTCACAGTGGGTAGGGGCTGATGTGACCCCCAACCTGGCAGTGCCCTCACCTGGGGTCCAGCCCACCCCTTCCCCTCCATGGTGGAGCTGCTGCCCACACCAGAGAGAAAAAAAAACAACCCTTCATGGTGGTCCTGCGAGATGCTCACGGTTTCGGCAAAGACGGAGAGCTTCCCCTCGGCGTACTGGTTAAACTCCTTCTCATCGACCGACAGCCCGAACCAGAGCTGGACTCGGATCTGGGCTGGGATCCTCGGACCCATAGCCTCCTCCTGTGGGTACTGCCAAAGGCAGAGCCCGTTAGTATCTCCAGGGAGGACAATAACAGGGGATGCTTGGGGTGCAAGGCTGGTGGCATGGGTACAAAATCCCCATAGCCCCAGCTGGGTAGGTGGAACACAGAGCATGCCTGGGAACTGGGACATCAACAGCATGAAGAGCACTTTGGGGACAACCTTGAGGAGCTTCAAAGCTCTGGTGGTCAGGGCTTTTGTGTCTCGGTGAGACGCCCTCCAGGGCTAGGACACCAAACCCAGGCAAGGTACTTCGGCAAAAATAGAAAGAATAAACAGGGAGATGTCTCACTGCCCTTTTTTTTCTCTCAGTCACTTTTTTCCCCCTTCAAGTGATGCTAGTTTTCCATCCAGAGCTAAAGTACAGAAAAAAATATATATTTTGGTTCATCTTTTTCTGCCAGCTGGGCTTGGGGTTTTGGGGTTTATTCAGTTTATTTCATTTGACTTTATTTTTTTAGAGCTTGTTCAGCACTGATTGTCTGCTCCCAAGCTGGCATGCAGCAAAAGGCCAAAGAAATATCATTTGAGATGTGAAAAGCACAGTAAGTGTCTGGCAGAGGAAGCCGCAGCTTAAATTTCCTGGGGTGGCAGAGGGTCAGGAATTTTGAAAAACATAAAGTAACATAAAAAAAAATTTAAAAATTAAAAATATAATATATTTTTTTTAAAAGCACTATGTGGGCCAAAGTGCGCCCATCTTCACTGCCCTGGAACCTGCAAAAAAAATGAAGATAATCATAGGGATCTGGTGCAGAACCATGTAAGGGAAGCTGAACTCCACCAGGAGCACCACCATGCAGGAGCCAACTTCAACAGAGTCAAAATTGGGGCTGGGTGTCCCTGGAGCCCCAGGCACTCATGGGTTAAGGTTGTGTTGGGATTTCAGGTTTCCCTGCTTGATTTTCTCTCTTTTTTTTTTCAGGTGAAAACATTTTAAAAATCAACATGAGGTATGCACATATACAAAAAGCCAATGTACCTTCAGGAAGATGGTCTGCAGTTTCCCACAGTTCTTCCCACAGCAGCTGGAGATGTTTCTGGAGAAGAGGACCTCATGGGCTGGCACGCGGGCATAGGCTACGCGCTTGTCTCCCTGCAGCATCCAGATCACTATATCGGGCAGGCTGTTTTGGGGCTGGAAAACACAAAAGCCATAGCGTAAAACCAGGGGGGCTCCATACTAGCACATCAGCCGCAGAGGGATGCAGGAGGGTGGAGAGCAGCCGTGCCCCGGGTCCCGCTGCCAACCCAAGCCCATGGAGAGAGACCAGTCAACCCAAATCCCACCTCAGCAGCTCCAGATCCCACCTTGGTCTGGCCAGGGCAGAGAAGCCCCATGTTTCCCCAAGCCCTACCCTTCGCAGCCAGCCCAGGTCACTGTAGCAGCTTTGGTTGAGGGTTCACTGGCCGTGCTGTAAAGCTCTGCCATGAGCAGGCTAAACCTCAACAGCTGTGTGCCAAACCTAGCGCCTTCCTACCTCATTGACATCACTGCGGGGGGGCACGGGTGCCACCCTTGCATGGGGGGCCAGGATTGACTTCAGAGAGCAGTATCGATGCTTTGCACTGTGCCACCAGGTGACTGCTCACAGCCATCGCACCAAACCAGCACCATGGCGGAGGGCTTGGGAAGAGCAACCCCCACCCCCGCCTTGGCAGCTCCTGCCACCACCACAGCAGCGTTACCTCCTCTGCCATGGCCTTCAGCCTGGAGAGCCAGTCCTCTGCCTGCTCCAGGGCTGCCAACAGGCTCGAGTCCTCGTGTTTGAACTTCAGGGCTGCCTTTACGATCTCCTCCAAATTGGCGCTGCGGAACCGGTACATGCTCTGGTCCAGGTGGGTGCTGGCCGGCTTTCCCAGGACATCGGGCAGGGCCAGGCTGTGGGGATGGGCAGAGATGCGGTGTTAGCAGCTCACCCTCTGGTGGGGTTTTGCTGTCTTTTTAATTTTTTTTCCTCCTTTCCAGCAAGTTTCCAAAGAACTAACAGGCTGCCCAAGATAGATTTGGGGAACACAGCAATGCCAAGAGCAAAGGAGCTTCAAACCACACTCGCAGCCCCCACGCATCACCCGCAGCAGCCAGGACGGGGCCCTGGCTGAGCCATGCACACCGTGCACACACACACACACACACACACACACACTTTAATATAAATTGATTCAAGCTGCTGGATAAATGTTTCGGGAGTCCAGAAGGATCTTCGCTGCGCTAAGCCATTTAGAGGTTTTCCTGTAAAATGCAGTAAATTATGGTGCTGCTGTTATAAATGCTCTTCTTTCTCCCAGCTCCCAACCTGCAGCCCCCTGCCAGCTGCAGCACTCCCCCCTTGGGCTGGGACTGGGCTCCATAAGCCCTGTTTTCATTGCATGATAAATAAGGACAGCATCTCTTGCCCAGCTATGCTCTTCGAGACACGCCATGGATGGATGCACACCACGGTACCTGCTTGGGACAGGTTGTCCCAGGTTAATGACCTGGTCTGGCCAAATTTGCAAATTAAATATCTACTTTCTGCATAAAGTCAAAGTTATGGGAGGCTTAGGGAGGGATGCACAGCTGATACCAGGACAGTGAAATTTAGTTCTTTCATTTCTCTTACAGAGAACTGGGTTTGCTGTTATTCCCAAAGGGAGCTGGAGTGCTGTGAGTGTTGGTAATTAACCCGATCATTCAGGAGCATCCTGTGCAAAGAGCTAAATTAAAAAAAAAAAAAAAAAAAAAAAAAAAAAAAAAAAAAACAAAACACCAAAAACCATATCAGGGTTGCAGCCCCAAGCCCTCCATGGTTAGACCAATTGCACTCTGTGAACTCAGTTTTGTGTCTCCATGCTTTTTTTGTGTATTTATTATGAGGCAGATGCTATTGAGTTGAGTTCCCATTCATTCTCCATGGCTTCCATTGTCACCAGTGCACGGGAAGGACACTGCTCACCCGCCAAGCAAACACCACTCTGGCAGAAACTAGGAGGTACTTCAATATCCTTGCAGGGACAGGGAGTGTGGAAAGAAAAAGAAAAAAAAACAAACCTAAATATACCCACTGCAGTTGAATTTAACTTCAGGAAGACAAACTATAAAACTAAGCAAAAAAGGAGGGAATGTGTTAAAGAGCTGTGGAAAAGAGCAGCAGAAAGGGTTAAATCATACAAGCAGCATGGAAAGGGTTTGAAGACATCTTGTTCCTGGAGATAGGTGCCACACATGACAGACCTGTAACAACTACAACAGTTAAATTAAGATAAATTTGGCTCAAATGGGAAAACGGAAAAGACCACGGACTCCACCAAATGAAATGTAGAAATACCACAAAGTAGTTAAAAACAAACCAAAAAAAAGGCACAAATGTGGAGGAGCCCCCATTAAAAGCATAAAATCCAAAGAATTGTCCCTGTTCAATGACATGAGGAATGGGTGCTGGTCAGCCAGAGCTGGAAGCAGCTTTTTTCGTAGCAAAAAAGCTGGGAGCCAGGAGGACATCAGGGCAGAGCCCTCATCGGGGTCCGTCCTGCCTTGGCAGCCAGGAGAGGACTGGGAAGAATCAGTTGAGCAGCAAACCACCTGCAGTTCAGGTAGGAAACAGCTGGGCGGTTGGGTGGGATCTGCAGCTTTGTGCTTAATATTGGTTAATATTAATAGGATTAGAGGAGTGGAAGGAGCCACATGATGGCAACCTCAAAGAAACCTGGGAGGATCCAGGGGAACCTGAGATCAGCAAGCCTGACTCTTGCATCTGACAAACTGGTATAAACCACAAGTAAGAAGAGAAGAGCAGAGAGGTGGACAACCTCGACCCAAAAGGATTTCTGCGGAGCGATGCCGGGGTACCGGTACAGCCTGCCTGGGCTCCCCGGCAGCACTGTCCTCACCCGAGGGCTCTGCCACCCTGGACCAAGAGGATGGCCATCTCCTGGGCAAAGAGCTGGCTATAAGGCAGGTGGCAAAAGATGGGAGCGTTGAGTTTGTCCACAGGCATGGGTCCTGCACTGGCTGTTACCACTCCAGGCATGGATTACTAGGAAAAAGCAAAAGGGCTGAACGGAGAACATCACCGTGCCAGCACAGAAACGCAGAGTGCATCCTCATGTGAACATTGTGCTTCCACCTGGGGAAAGGCACGACAGAACTGGACAAAGTATGAGGAAGAACAAAAGGACAATCAAAAACATGGGCCCTCTTCTGCAGCAGGGTGTCTCCAGCCATCCCCTCCACATTTTGCTGTGCTCCCAGCTCTGGCATGGAACGGCGGAGGGTTCAGCTCACAGGCAGCTCCCTTCCCAGCTCCAGCACAAAGCAATCCTCGTGCCATGGGAGAAAGGGTCAGGAGCTTGGAGGAAAGACAAAACCCACCCTCCCACCCTCCAGGACAGCGCTGCTGCTCACCAGCACAAAGGAGCTGCAGGAGCTGCCAGGAACTGCCTGCAGTTCAAGATTTGGGGGACTTGCTAGGACTCATCTTTCCCTGGCTTTGTCCATTTGTCTGCTACTTCCAATTCTTTGCCAGGATGGCCTTCTTCCATCTCTTCACACAAAGCTCTGGGAAAAACATTGGTAAGGCGATGCCAGCAGCACATCGCTGGTTTCCTACTGGGAACAGGTGTTGGGGAGGTCCTGACCCGGAGGAGGATGGGGGAGCACTGGAGAGTGGCAGGGGGTATTCCCATCCCTCCAAAATCCGGATGGAAAGGAAGTCTCTCCTGGCTGAGCGCAGAGACCAGGCTTCAGCAGCAGCATGGTGGGAGCCATGGACAGGTCCAGCTACATGGTTCAGCTCATCCCCCGCAGAGCAGAGCACATGGAGGGGTGCGAAACACCCCAAAAAGCCATCGGGGCTGTTCCAGCTGCCCCCACCATGGGCACCACCCTTGCCAGCCAGCCCCGGTCACCAGACCAAGCCCTCACAGAGACACAGGAGCTGCATCCCATGGGAGCCGAACACAGAGAGGGGTCAGGAGCCAACAGGAACCACGAGCTTGGCACATCCCACAGCCCCATTTTTCCCCTTCCCTCCCGGTTAATTGAATTTGTTTTGGAAGGTGCAGCGTCTCTGGAAAACCCAAAGCTATGGCTCATCCCTCAGGTCCCATGTGCCCAGGAGTTGGGGGGTACTGACAGCCTGTCGGATGGCTCTGACCTTTCCAGCGGAGCCAGCGGGGGGGGGGGGGGGCACGAAACACATCTCCTTTATGAGGCTCAAAAGCAAATAAATAGGGAGGTTGTAAGTGCGTGTGTGTGTTTTCTTAAGCGTGTCCTCCAGGAGGTCTGCGGAGCAGGGTCAGCTTGTTTAAGGTCACTTGCCCAAAGGAAGGAGGTGTCTGGTCCCATGTGGGTGTCACAGGAGGGCCCAGAAAGGCTGCACCCCATGCCCTCTGCACCCCAGCACCTCCACGACTTCTCCTTGGGCTTTTCAAAGAGCAAAGGGGACAGAAAGGGAGACCTAGGGCTTGGCAGCAAGCCCAGCACCATCTCCCCAACCTTAGCTGACTGGCATAAGCCCAGGCAAAGTATGCCATGGTCCTGCAGGTTGGTGGCTGTTGTGGAAGGGGTCAGGGACAACCGGTTCCAGTAGGTTTGGTGGCTTAAGTGACAGCCAAGAAAACCAAATTCTCCCTCTCTGCTGAGGTAAAATACCAAGAATCACCACACAAGCTTGGTGACCAAGGACATCTACCTGACACAGCCACCAGTAGCCACCAGTGGGGTGTCCAAGGCCAGCACAGAGCTGCCTCCACAGCTTGGCTGCTATCCACCCAGCTCCTGAGGCAAGAAAGCTGCAAGAGGCACAACAGCTCTCTTCGTTCCCCTTGGCAAGGGCTTGCTGGGGCTAAAAACACATCAACTGCTACTGTCCTTCCCCAAACAGATGGCATGGAGCTGCTGCAGGGAAATTGCGTGGCCAGGCATGGGCATGGGCCAGGACTTGGAGCTCATCTTCATGGGCATACCTGAAGGGGGAACCACGGTCCGAAGACCCTGGTGAGGTCAGCCCCTGAAACACCTTCCTGAGAGCCGAGCTGTCCTCTGGATAAAGTGCCATGGTCATATTGTAGCGATGCTCCCTGGAGCGGGTCCTCATCCCCACGAAGCGCAATCCAGCCCAAAAAAACAGGCTACAGGGAGGGGAAGCCCGTGGCACCATGCCAGCCTCCCTTGAACGCATGTTCAAGTGCTTAGAAAGGCAAAGCAGCAGCAGACACTGGTGGTGCCGCCCACAGGGATGGTGGGATGGCTGTGCCATCCAGCCCTGCAACATCCCTGTCCCCCAGTCCAGCCGCTGGACACAACACCCATGCACAGCTGAACAACCCCTTTGGGTGCTCTGCATGGCTGCCTCCTACGTGGTGCACACAAGACTCAACCGGGAAGCCCCGTGGGTGGCTCCTCACTCCACAAGCCCCACCATCCCTCTGGCTGGGCTGGCCTGGCTCCGGCTCCTGCCCCGACACAATGCCACTCATTCAGGTGAGCCACGCTGCAGCCCTTGCATGAAGGCTGGAAATTTATGACTTGCCTTAAATGTCACCTTTTCAACTCCGTGCCTTGGCTCCGCAACCTTTGAAGCAAACATTAGCAAATGACCGGCGTTTTTCAGAGGGGGTGGGGGGGGAGGAGAAAGTAAAAAAAAAAAAAAAAGTCGACCCTTCCAAAATAAATAAGTGATCTCACAATAAATGGCATGAAAAGGCTCACATTCGAAACTGGCAGAAAATACCTGCAGTCAGCGATGATGTCATCCATCAGCTGGGCACCCAGGGCATCCAGCTCACTTGGCAAGCGGTTGGCCTTGAGGGCAAGTTGGACCTTCTCCAGGTTCGCTTCCTGCATGATAGGTGGGGAAGAGGAGCTGCACAGCGGGGAACCCCCTGGCACCCAGCTCCACCCCATGTCTGGGACCCTCCCAGCCAGTGGCCGGGGTTGCTCCTCATGATGAGAAACTCCAGCCTGGGTCCCAACAGGGCTCTGCACCTCCAGGTTTGCTCCTGTTGGAGCTCCAGGGGAAACAACAGAAAATACACCAAGAAATCCCAATAGCTCAGGAGCTGAAGGAAGCACAGAATTATAAAATAGTTTGAGTTGGAAGGGACCTTAAAGCCCACCCAGTCCCACCCCCCTGCCACGGGCAGGGACACCCTCCACCAGCCCAGGTTGCTCCAAGCCCCGTCCAGCCTGGCCTGGGACACTGCCAGGGATGGGGCATCCACAGCTGCTCTGGGCAGCCTGTGCCAGTACCTCGCCACCCTCACAGGGAAGAATTTCTTCCTAATATCTGATCTGAATCTCCCCTCTTTCAGTGCAAAGCCATTCCCCCTTATCCAACTCCTACACACCCTTGTGAAAAGCCCCTCTCCAGCTTTCTTGCAGCCACTTTAGGCACTGGTCCCCTTGGAGCCTTCCCTTCTCCAGGCTGAACAACCCCAAATCTCCCAGCCTGTCCCCACAGCAGAGCTGCTCCAGCCTCTGACCATCTCTGTGGTCCCCTCTGGCCCCACTCCAACAGCTCCATGCCTCCTGCACCTGCATCAATAGGCAAGTGGGTGACAGCAAAGTGCTGTGTTTTACACACAACCCTGTCACCCCAGTGGGGATGAGGGTGGTCCCTTCCCCTCCACGGGCTGAGCAGGGCACCCGGGACACCGACAGAGTTCCCCTCCACAGCACAAGAGTCATCAAACCCCAAAACCTAGCCAAGCCTGGAGGTGGCCTCTGTCCTCTCCCTGTCCCCCCAGGCAGGATGCATAAAGGAGGTAGACAATGCTCCTTGCCACCGTGGCACTCACCAGCCTGTCTGCTGCATGGTGGAGAAGGTTTTGCGCATCAGTCCGATAGCTGATATCTTCCCAGTAGGATGACAACACCACCACAGGCTTCACATTGCCCCAGGGCAGGTAGTAATACTGACAACCTGGGGAGCACAGCACACTGGTGAGCTCATGGTATTGGAGTGATGGGGGACCCCACTCCTCAGGACCAGAGCAGAGACAAAGGGGGGCAGTGCAGCATGTGTCTTGGACAGAAGCACATCTCTGGGGCTCTTCTGGAGCAAGAGGATGAGAATTATGTTCCCCAGCCCCATGTGCAACAGAGCAATGCACACCAAGGTGCAAAGGGAAGTGCATCAACCTCCATGGCTGCAGCAGTTCCTGCAGAGCATTGAGGACAGAAACCACAACAACCACCCCAGTGGGGTGAGGACTTCTCATGCCAGAGTGAGAGACCCGCAGAGGCCAGGGAAAGGCCACCCCAAAGCACTGGTTCTTCCTTGAAGAGAAACAGGCACTGTGAGTGCCAAGGAGCTGCTCAAAAACCACTTCAAGCCAGCACAGACCTGAGAGAAATAGTCCTGGCTTCCCCACTCCTCCCTGGACACGTATTCCCCCTTCACAGCATGGCTGAGGTTGGGCAAAGATCGTCTGGTCCAACCCCTGCTCAAGCAGGAACATATTCCCCCTTCACAGCATGGTTGAGGTGGGCAAGGACCTCTGGACATCATCTGGTCCAACCCCTGCTCAAGCAGGGTCACCTTGAGCAGGCTGTC